>NC_037669.1:108296689-108508742 GCF_003255815.1 Theropithecus gelada
AAAAAAAAAAAAAAAAAAAAAAAAAAAAAAAAGAAATCATACTCATCTCTTCCAAGTCAATCCAAATTCCACTTCTTTAGGCAAGCCTTGCCCAATTACCCAAATACGATCACTCCTGCCCAAATCTTCCCAGAGTCCCTCTGTTAGCATAGAACAAGAACGCCTTCTGGGCTGCATTGTAGACACCTATGGATACACATTATTTTCCTACATGGGTAAAAAGTTCCCTGAGGGTTTTTTTCCTCTTTGCAACTTCCTGTGAAGCTGTCATCACTTCAAAATAAAAAGTGAAGTTAAAAAGACAATCTTCTGAGGGTGCTCATTTTTAAACATCCTTCCCCTAAGGGTCTAGAACAGTAACTAGCACTAAATAGGCCCTTGATGAGAAATTGTGGAGTAAATGTCCATGAGCGAACATGGAAGCAGTATGTGCCAATGGGTAGACAATGGGATGTAATCTTAGAAAACCTGGGTTTGGACCTTAGCTTTCTTTCCTACTTGGGAAAATCTGGGACAAATTACTTAGTCTTTCTAAGCTCATTTTTTCATTTGTCAACTGGGAATACTAATAAATCACTTTACTGTGGGGATTCAGTGAGATAAAGAATGTGCTCTTATTTCATTACCTGTAAGCGCCATGCCAGTGTTAGTTATTATTGAGATTGTTGCTGAAGCAATTATATATGCATAGCCACCGGAGTTGCTCTTGGAGCCAGTAGCTTGTAGGTGGCATAGTTCTAAGGCAGTCTTGGTCTGACACCCCCTTTCTATCAATTTGCCACACTCTGTGACATTCTCGAAGCACCCTTTCTGTTTCCATCCCTCTTAACAGTCCCCTAAATAGGCCGTTTTATCCTTTTGAGTAAGACTTAGAACTAGTTAGAAAAACAGAAAACTGGAAGGACTTCATCAAGTTGTGCTCCAGGGAGTTTAGAACGTGATCGTATGTTAGTAGTCAAAACATTTTAAATTCAATTTATGTTCTGAACATTGTTACTCTTTTATGAAATACTTGTATGAATGAATTCCCTGTCTTATAAACACCAACTCATAAACTGTTCATTTTTAACAGGGATCGTGGGGCAACGACCTCAGGTATTGTGTACTGATACAAACTCAGATATGGTCTGGAGGTTGCCAGGATAGGCCATCAGAGATTTCGTAAGAGGAGAGAATGAACAATCTCATGGAACGTAACTTCACAAACCAAGAGAATGAGGTTTACAGAATGGGTCCAGCAACAATGGTGTATCATTCTGTATCTTACTCAGATTGTTTTCTGGCTTCAGCTTCATACTGCCGCTTTAACAGGGAAGGTATATTAACATAGCTGAATTACTGCAGCCTAATGCTAAGAAATGTGAGTCAGGACTGCCTTGTGAGCCCACTAACAGAGTGTAATGGAGGCAGGAGGATGTGGCTTGGTATCTTTTTCTCTATACTTCTGAGACTACTGGAAGCCAAATTAAAGCAAGGATTAGAGGTTTTGCTACACATCAGAAGCCACTGATGGTTTTCCTGGTGTGATCTGGGACCCACATAGCTAGTGTTAGAAGCAGAAAACAGTCATAGTGGCAGAGGAGATGACTTGATATCCAGGGGTGTGCCTAGTCATTGTTGAGACCAGAATGGGCAGCCCCTTGTGGTGTAGAACCTGTATTCTGGAGCACACAAAACACCTTGAGTGTGAGAAAGAATGGAGTTGCCACTATTCTGTGGGTAGGGATCCAGGCAGACGAACACTATTTTGTTTCTATTAGTATGACCCCCTCAAACCCTTCTACTAGACTAGTGCTTGGGAGGCACGGGCTATCACTACATAATCAACCCTACTGATTGACTCCTCTCCATTGACTGGAGCTCACCCATGCCTCTTGCCTTTGCCACCAGGATCACCATGAATACACGCTGGCCCCAGAGCCACTTCACTTTTCTCCTTCCTCTTTAGTTCCAGCCTCAACCACTGTTCTTCCATCTTTGCTGCACGTGCCAGAAAAGGTGGTAGAAACACCGCTAGAGGAAATGTCTTTCTGTCCTGAGTTGAATCAAAGAATTATCTTTCTGATGGAAACAGAGTAGTTCAGTGTGTGGCTTCCAAACAATTCTGAGAATTCTACATGAGCTTCACAGTATGGGCTAAGGGGTTTTGTTGTGATCTAACCTTTATTACATAGATCATATCATTCTCATGGGAATGTGCAATTTGTATTCCAGCCAGTCAATTTATTCAGCAATATCTGCTACACTGAGAGGTCTATATGGAGAAGAATTTGACTCACTTATTTTGTATACCATAAGAGGGCTCAATTAATGTTGGTTGAATTGAGTCATATAATTTAGGGATCATCTATTTCAGCCAATCCTGCCTGGAGCTTCAATAGTCTGCTTTCTTTTAATTCAAATGACATTTTCCTGTTAAGTACAGGGTCCACACCGCTAAATTCAATCATATATTGTCTATCATTTATTGATATAATAAGATATGAAGATAATTAAAATGCTTTCCCATAATTTGGTTAAATGCTATACTTGGTGTCATTTTTCTTCCATCTCCACTGAACTCAACAGTTAGATATGATTTGCTTTGTGCTAAAAATAACAAAGATAGTATTTGGAAGAAATCAGAATGGACGAGCTGATAAATTATTTATGGCAATTTCTAGTAGCCTGCCAAACTGTTTTGTAATGTAGTAGAATCTTAATTTTTAATGAAGGACCCTATGAAAATCTGCTAGGGTAAAAAGCATGGCCTCTAAATGATACCATGAGACAGTCCCATCCCAAGCCAGACTGCGCTTTTTCCCATCACCTCACTAGGGCTTCACCTCCAGCTGACCCTAGCTGGTCCAAGCTGAGGGAAGTTGGTTGGTACAAAGCCTGACTAAGACAGGAAAGGTGGAGTGAGGGAGAAGCCCAACTCTGAAAGGGGATAAAACAAACCACCTTGGGGAACTATTGTGTGCCATTTCAAAGGTCTGTTTTGACTAATTCGCTGTGCTATTCAACTTTACATCCTTAATCTGTTGTGTCTGTTTTTAATAAAAGAAAAAAATAATTGGGGAAAAATTAAGGACAATGAGAGAGTATTAGTGAATACAAATAGGTGAGAGATGAAAGCAGACTTATGGGGGAAAGCAATTGCAGCTACGATGATACGTCTGAATGTGAATTTGGTTGATCCTATTTTTACGTCTCGTGCTTCGGCAAAAATGCATTTGACTTGATGTGGTCTTGCTCACTGATTAAATTTCCCAAATTGTTATAGGACCTTTTGCCGTTCAGAGAAATCCAACAGATCTGCTTATTATCTTTCATCAGGGGCTCCATCTTCGTTCTCTTGTCAATAGAAGACAAAAGCAGTATTTTGTGCATGTTTATTAGCTATAGTATATCTCTTGGAAAAATTAGTTTTCTCTAACTTTTTTTTGATAAAAATTTCATAGTTTTAAACCAAATATTTTCTTAATGGTTGGGAGCTTTTCTCCTATTATATGTTAATCATCTAATAATTGCACAGTTAATGTCTTCTTATCTATAACAGACTTATAAGGTCTTAAAAGCAGTTGTTAAATATTAGAACTTATACAATCTTGGAATAATTTGATCTGAACGCTGCACTGAGCAGTTGGGGAAACTGAGGCTAAGAAATGTTAAGTGGCTTGCCCAAGGCCACACAGCAGCTAATAAAAAAACTCATTGTTTGTGTCTTTTGAATTTACATCATCCTTTCTAGTATACTCTACTCCACATCCTGCAGTCCTCACCAGACACCTATACGCAAGATCTGAGCCCTAAGAAATGTCCCTGAACAAATGCTTATCTTAAATCATGTTCTTTCTCCATATTCCTATTGTTTTAATCACTAGTAAATGTCTTTCTTCAACAAACATTAAGGAAAGCACTGGGTGGAAAAGAGGAATGCCGTCCTTGACTGTGGGGCTCTCTTGATTTAAAATAGCAGAATGCGGTGAAACGATGATAATACATTTGAGGAAAAGAGGGCAAAACAGCTGGTGAAGAGAGCAGAAGGGCTGACCTGCATGAATACCACTCTGAGGGGAGCAAGAGAGACTTCCTTTCTGAATGGGGAGGAAAGAAGTTGTGATCTGTTTGTGTGAAATACCAAATCATTTTAACCAGACAAAACAGAGTTTAACTTAGCTGACAAGAATGCTATGAATCACTGGGGTGGTGGAAGGTGAAACTCCGTTTGATACTCTTAATTAGAATATTGTGAACAGAAGTTGCTCCTGTAAAATAAACTTTCTACAGTGTTGCAACATGTTAGAGAGACAGGTAGAGATGTCTTGAAAATTTTTAATGTTTCCAATTCCTGCAGCTTTTACAAAGGGCTTCATAAATTGAAATCTAAATCTATTATTCTGTCCCTGCTTTGCAACTTGCTATGGCTCACTGGATAATGATCTCTAGTCTAAGAAATTGTCAATTATGTTGATACTATTATAAGTAGGGCATTTATTAAATGGGAACTTATTTTAAGATGTTACTGTAGCCCCACTGGCTCTGTATTTTGCCATCTACTGAGTTAAACTAGGAAAAATATAGTGAACAAATAAAAGGGCCTGTTTTCTATGGATTAAAACAGGATGGAAATAAAACATTAAATTACTAGAACCGAATATAACAATTATATTTAATATAATCAAAAATAATTTTCCCTCTTATTATGAAGATTTTCAAACACATGGTAAAAGAAAAGAGAATTGTGTAACCAACACCCATGTGCCCATCACTTAGATTTAATAATTTTTAACATTTGCCTCATACACTTTTTTCTGCTAAAGTTTTTCAAAGTAAGTTACAGACATTATATTTCACCTCTAAACACTTTAAGTGTTTAATAAGAATACTTTCGGTATAATGACAATTTTTCAGTATCACGACTAATATAATTAACAAATATTTCCTAATATTGCCTAAAACCCAATTCATACTCAATCTATCCAATATATATTTTATAGCTGGGTTTGTTTAAACCAGGATTCAATTAAGACCACACATTACATTTGGATATGATGACTCTTACAATTCTTGGAATCCAAACCAATGCCACCCTTTCTCCTCTCCCCCTCAACCCCTCCCACATATTTTTTTGCATGACACTGACTTGTTGGAGAGCAGGCCAATTGTCATATAAAATGTCATTGCTTTCTAGTGGTGGTTTAACTTTTTCTTCTATTCTTTGTTTCCTGTAAACTGAAAGTTGGGCGTATAGGCCTCTCTTGATACAAATCAGAGACATTTTTTGGCAGGAATATTTCAGAGAAGACCTAACAATTCTACTTCTACATGTATATCCAAGAAAAATCAGATCACATGGCCACAATAAAAGTCTTGTTACAAGAATGTCCATCATAGCTTTCTTTGCAATCACTCCTAATTTACAGTCACTCCAAATTGGAAACAATCCAAATATCTGCCAACAAGAGAATGGATAAAGAAAATGTAAAACATTCATACAATGGAATACTACCTAGCATTAAAAAGAAGTAACTAGTGATGGACACATCAATATGGATAAAGCTTGAAAGCATTATATTGAGAGAAAGAAGCCATTTACAAAAGTGTACACACAATATGATCCCATTTATTTGAAGTACAAGAGCCTGCAAAATTCATCTATGATGTTACAAATCAGAACATATGACTTTGGGCCCAGAGGATGCTGGTTCACTACAGAGGGGCACAGGGGAATTTCTGAGGTGATGGAAAAGTTCTGTATCTTGATTTGGGGACAGTAGTATGGGTGCATCGATTTTTCAAAACTCATTGAGCTACTTTGACTTTTACAGTACGTAAGTAATACCATGATGGAAGGAAAAATAATTAGGTGAATCAACATACGTATTACATTTCCCAGGAGGCATATCATATCAGGTTATCTTTAGTGATGCTAAGATTGATTGCTGGAAAAACGAACATTTTAAATGTGTACTTTTTAATTTTAAGATAAATCTGAGTGCAACATGGTGAGAATTCCATGATCATAGACATCTTTTGAAGACTATATTATATTTTTGCCTCAAAATTAAACTCAGCCCTCTGAAAATGCAAATATTGTTCTGTGGGAAAGAAAGGCAATATGGTGGGCATGGATGAAATAGAGAATACTCCTTACTCCCAGTAAGGAGTAGGGAGATGCTGATCCAAAATGATGAGAAACTTAGGAAAGAATAAGAAAAAGGTCCTTCTCACCCACAAAATTAAAAAGCCGTGTAGTGTACTCTGCTGAGAGAGGAAGGCCGAGGAAACAGGTGGATGGAAATCTGCTGTGATAAGAAGTGCCTTCCCCGCTGAGCTCTGGCCGGGAGGTTTTGCAGTGCAGGCTCCTCTGGAGCCTCCTACGAGGTGCCCAAGCACAGCTGTCACTCCCTGGAGTTCTGGGCGGGGAACTGAACCAGTGAAGGGCAATGAAGATGCAGCACTGGCGAGTTCTAGCAGCTGGACAGCACTCAGTGCTCCTCGGGATCAGGGCCTGTGTCTTTCTGTTAGATGTGAGAATTGGAAAGCTCACTAAAGGGTTTTGTTCTTGTAATTCCCAGAGGGATTATTGCTTCATTGACAGCAATTTAATCATACCATGTCATGAAACAACGTCCACACAAAAAGAAAATTGAGCTTCACCTAGAGGGCTGAGGCTTCTGAATTTGACTTATTTATAATGGTGGGTCTTGCTTTGAGAAAGCCTAAAGCACAAAATCCTAGACTTTAAAAACTGTTTCACCCAGTAGGTAAGGGTACAGTGGTAGGCAGGAAGGTTCATGCTCAAATTTCCAAAGGTTATTTTACTTTATCAAAATGGTTCATCACAGGTTTCCTTAAATCATCATCTTCCCAGAGAGGTCACGATACTGACCAGCCTTCCATTCCCTCCCAGCAGGCAAGAGCAAGGCCCTACATCACTAAGACATATATACATTTCCTGAGACTGAATGGGATTTATGCTTTCTTTGTGATGTGTGCACTATTTTATGAAGTCTTCTTTCTATTAAGTATTCTAGTATCTTAAAGCTATAATCTTCTAAAAATTCTCCTTATGGAAAGAAAAGGAGAATGATTACTAAAACATTCATTGGACAAAAACATGTTCTATCCTAATGTTAAACTATAAATCAAATGAAGAGGATATTGCCTCACCAGACACTAAATTTTTAAAATATGATAATTCTCTGTAGCCTTATATGATCTGAATCATTTAATCTATTTACTCATTTATGCCTTGACTCTATCCAGAATATCTTGGAAAAGGCTGAAAAAATACATGCAATTCCAAATGATAAAATAAAGAGACGAGAAAAATCAAGCTAGAAGAGTAAGTCAAGTATAGGTAAGGAAAAAAAAACCGGGGCACAAGTGAACAGATGCTGTTATGTCCTGTACAATAGTGGAGGCAGACACAGATTTAGCCCTTAGCTTACTGGTGACTAAAAACAAGAGGAAAATACAATGTAAGAACATATAAAAATATGAAGGGAACAGGAATAACACATTGCTCAGGAGAAATGAGTTTAGTGGCTCCTTCTAAAGAGGACAAGGTGCAATGAAAAAGACATTTTCCTATCCCTACCTCAAAGTAAGTTACATTTAACTACTTATGATGTCTCTCAGGACATGACTAAGGCCAAAGTTAAATTTAGTAAAAGCAATTTTACAATTTGGGGACACTCAGCCCCCAAAACAAAGTGTGGTCTAAGCATGTAGCCTTTGTGATGATGGCTTGATTTAGAGAAGTGGATGGGCAGCGCATTCTTGAGGCTCTTTTCTTGACCTTTCCTTGAATATTTTCCTTGACTATGTTATACTTGTACATTTGTTCAGAGGTGGAGAGTAGATAGTTTAAGGTTATATTCTCTGGTAACGAGTGAAATAACAACTTAGCTTTTATTGAGCATGTACTGTATGCCAGAGATTCTAAGTGCTTAAGGTGTATTATTTCATGTAATCCTCATGACGATCCTATGAGGCTAACATTTTCATTTTTATAGATGAAATAAAGAGGTATGAGATTCAAGGTGGAATAGTTGTTAGCTATTAAGGAATAGAGAGTAGGCAGCCTGACTCCACTGTGTGATATTGACTTCAGGAATTTGTCTCTGGTAGGTCGCTGGGGTAGGTCTGAGCCTAGACAGAGAAGGAGAGGTTGGCTTATGGCTCCCCAAACTTAGAAGCCTGAGCAAAGCCAGTGCCTGAATACACTCATCCCACTTTTGCACAAATGTGATTTTGATATATATATATATATATATATATATATATTTTTTTTTTTTGAGATGGAGTCTCTCTCTGTTACCCAGGCTAGAGTGCAGTGGTGCAATCTCAGCTCACTGCAACCTCCACTTCCCAGGTTCAAGCAATCCTCCTGCCACAGTCCCCGACTAGCTGGGATTACAGGTGTCATGCCACCATGCCTGGCTAATTTTTGCACTTTTTTGTAGTGACAGGGTTTCACCATGTTGGCCCAGCTGATTTTCTTAATTCTTAAACAGTCTCAAAAGTGCCTGGTAGAATAGGTCCAGAAAGATATATACAAGGCAAACATAGCCACCCATCTTTTACAGGAGACCTTTCTAGAGTATGGGAACATATGTTTCTTCCCGATTACCCCAGCTCTGACATCCTGATAGTTTCAGAGTGTTTTAGGTTAACTTAAAAATGCAGTCTGTAGCCTACTAGAATGAACTGACCTTGATAGGTGCTTACATTTATCTTTAATCTACTGAAAAGCCTTCAAGTCCTGAATCAGTGGTTCTCAAAGTGTGGTTCCACCAGTAGCATCGCTATCACCTGAGAACTTAGAAACATAAATTCAGAGTTCCCGCCCCAGACCTACTATTTTGGAAACTGCAGGGCAGCAGCCCAGCCTGGTCTGATTTCAACATGTCCTCCAGGGGATTCCCTGAAGTTCCAGAACCACCGACCTAAACCACTTTGGTGTAAATAGCCAAACCAGGACATAGCTATTAATATTACCTCTCAGGAAATAATAGTGTGTTGGAATTAAAAAGTAGCATGGCAAGGACAACCTAGGGCCCAATTCCCTTTTTTTATAGATGAGAAAACTGAGGCTCAAGGAAGTGGAGAGATTTGCCAGAGGTCCCACAGCAAGTTAAAAGAGGCAATGGGCTCGAACCCAATTTTCCTGACTCCAGGCCTGAGGGTATTTTTTCATTTTTCCTATGACAGTTATATTTCCTTGAGAGGCGATTTTCCTCTTACTCTTTTCTAGAGCGTCTCCATGGGTGGAAGCTTATACAAGTGGTTGTTACATTTCACTACCCTAAATCTTTCTCCTACTTATTTACTCCACCTAAGAAGGTGAATGAACAGGTTTTATTGTGGGTAATTCACTCTTTCATGTCCTATATACATTAAAAATGCATCAAACCAGTGAACACCCTTTAGAACTCCTGACACTCAATTTTCTTGAATGCTTGTAGAATGACTTATATTCTCTTCTCTGAAAAAGTATAGGATGAGTTTTCAAATCATTAGTTGTGAGGATCCTCAAGGAATGCAAAACTCTAAATGATGTCCTTTAGGATTTTAGCTTTCTGAGTTTTCTAAAAAATTTAAACATATATAAACCTCAGAAGACAAGTTACATAATTTTTCTGTGCCTCAATTTATTTGTCTAAAATAATGCCTCCCTTAAAGAAATGTTATGCAAATCAAGCAAAATGATATATGTAAAGCCTAATGCCTAACATAAAATAAATGTTTAAAAACTATTAGTTCATTCCTTCTTCCTCTTTCCTGTTCTTACTAGTGTTAATAGTTGAGAGGTGATTGGAGGTCCAATGTAGTTATTTGTGACTTTTGGAAAGCTAACATAGGAGCAGCTCATCTGTTCTGTAAGAAGTTGCTAGGTGATGTCTCTTCTTTGATTTTTCTTGGTGGTTGTCCCAAGGGATTTGCTCTCTTTAGGACTCATGCATCCTAACCTATCCTTCATCACCTTCCTTCATGGGACAGGGGAGACCAGATGACAGGCCCTACCAAAGAAGAAGAGCTTCTCTGTTTGGCTTCCGCAGAGTAGATATCAAGGGACTAGCTTTATGTTATGTTCTTGGGGTAGGGCAGTAATTTTTAGGCCAGTAGTCAGGAACACATTGAATAAAATAAAACTTTGTCACGTGATTTTCTAATGCCGTGTTTGGTGTAGGCATTAATTCACTTGTATTTCAACACAAGATAAAAATATTCCCTTCAACTTTCTTATGGTTGCTCACATTTTGCCAAGTTCAAGCATACATTTCATGTTTCTTAAAAAGAATACATATTTTAAAATGATAGAAATTGGGCTTTATGCTACTTTGGGGTGCCAAGCTTGCCTTTCCTAAACGTCCGTCTATGCCTCCTTACCTACCACGTCACTCACTTTGTTTTTCTTTTACTGATCAGATATATCATTTTTCTGTAAAGTGGCATAGCCCAGTGTGTGTATTCCACCACTAGGGCAGGCTACCTGACCTGCAGACCCAACTCTTCAGCCATCATCAGTGTTAATATTCACTATTACAATATGTAGAATTAGGAGATAATAATAGTATTCACAACAAACTACAGTTGGGTTCTCCACTCGGGTTCTCCACTGGGTTTGTGTCCTAGAATGCTTTTGTGGGATCTAATCAATATTCCAATTGCCTTGTAACAGTTCATGGAAGCAACTGTTTCTCAGTTTTGTTTTGTTTTGAGGTGTTTGGGGGTGTGTTTTAAGAAAAGTACCCTAAACGTGTTTCAAAGTACTTCCCCTTTACTGTGCACTAACTGGCCTAGTAATTGGCACTCCCTATCCAAACACTAGGTCACATTCTGAAAGTTAGTTTTCCCTATTTTCTATGGACACATACTTCTCAAATAAAAACATTATTTACAGAAAGGTAATAGAAAGTGGTTATTCAATTCCAGGAGACTGAGGGAAAAGAAAATCACCTTTGTGAGGGTTAACTTTCTCAGAATCAGATATTGGTCCAAGCTACAGTTTCATGTCCCCCACCCGGCTGCCAGAGGGCAGGGAGCGAGGGAAGGGCGATGCTGGAGATAGTTGGTGGTTTCTCATGCAGTTCTGTTTACCTCGGAGAATGGCTCAGATTCATGGGGTGGCTCATCTGTTTGTTTCCCAGGAGTGTCCTCCTCATCAGGTACAAATGACTTGTTGTTCCCCCTGTCCCGTCTGCCTCCTTGGTGACGGACAGACGAGAACCGTTCCCTGTGCTCTGGGACTCTAATGTGATCTGGGTCATGCTGGTGGCAGGAGGGGAGGGGAAGGTGGGGGAGGCATCGAGGGGAACAAGGGGAAGTTAACACTAAGGGAACTACAGTCTTTCTTGGAAAAGAAAGTGTGTTTGTGTTCTAGGGCTAGTGCCCTTCTCTCACAGCTGTTATAATATTGATCTAGCTGTGATTTGGGACTTGGTGTTAACATCACCCTCATCAGTGGGAAAGTGAGCCAGGGAAATGGAGAACTCAGTATTTCTTCTGATGAAGCAACTCAAAGAAACCAAATATTACAAGGAGGATGGGGGAAGGAACACCACTGCTTTGAGTCTCACAGCAGATACAGGAGCCCTGAATTGAATAGTAATACCTGTGGCTTTTATGGCTCCACTACACCCAAGGAGCTCGAAGCTTGACTGTACATTAGTCAAAATTGCCTTGTCAGGGGAGGCGATCTCAAGATACATATTAAACAGGAGGAAATTGAGGCAAGAAGATTAGCAACTTACCCGGATTCCCATGCTAATACCGTTGGCAGAGCTGGGAAATCACAGCACCCCGTTTATCCCATGACCTGTGGGTTAGACACACAGCCACCCCAGGGGCACTCGTGGGACACTCAGAGCTCGCCATTTGGGGCCCTCACACATTTTCATTATTTGCTTATCACTCTGCCTTGAGTTTCCACCACTAGCAAAACCAGTGCTTGAACAAGTTATTGTATCTCTTCAAGAACCCCCCTTAAAGAATCGATTAATAACTATCATGCTTTAGTGTCTACCATGTGTGGCCTAAGCACTTTATATACAATGTTTCTAATCCTTAAAATAGCCCTGCCAGGTAAGTGTTAATATCTTAATTTTATAGAAGCAGCAGCTGAGGGAAATAGAGTTTAAGAAACTTGCCCAAGGAGGAAAATGTAGCTCAGAGAGTTTAAATGATTTTTTCCAGGTAACTCAGATAAGAATTGCTGAAGCTCAAAATTGAGGGATGTCAGTTTCCAAAGCCTGCACTCTTTATATAGAGCCATGCTCCCTTTTTTAACCTTCTGCAAGAGAAACTTAAGCCAGTCCATCTTACTTTATAAATGCATCAAAGATTAATAGACTAATCGCCTTATAAATTGGAGAGTGGAGAGTCAAGGAGCAGGTGGTGAGTTTTAGGGAGTTGGGGTAAAGGACAAGAAGAGAGATAGCCTAATATCAAAGACACACTTTGCCTCATTTCGCAATCTTGCCTGGCCTTGCCAAGTTTACATATTGGTGAGGTAGGCTGTCACCTGATGCTACAACTCAGCTTTTTAGGCACCTGCCCATTAGGAGAAAAGCCCCTGAATGTCACATTCCCCTGAACACATCCTTTCTATGCAAACACAATTGTAACAAACTTGATCACACAGAGTGAGGCTCCTTAACACTTAGCCGTCATTACATTGCTGTCTAGATTGCAAGCTGCTCCAGGGCCAGGGACCGTGTCCTACTGTGCCCCCAGTACAGTGCCCTGACTCATTTGAGATATTTGATAAATGTTTGTTGTATGTGTGAAAGAACAGCTAGAGGAGTATTGGTAATGACTTCGTTTTAGTTAGCATCTTCATCACCATGACCTATAGGAGACAGAAAACTGGGTATTTATTTTTATTTTTTAATTTATTTTTATTTCTATTTATTTATTTATTTATTTATTTATTTATTTAAGATGGAGTCTCACTCTGTCACCCAGGCTGGAGTGTAGTGGTGCAATCTTGTCTCACTGCAACCTCCGCCCCCCGGATTCCAGCTATTTTCCCACCTCAGTCTCCCAAGTAGCTGGGATTTCAGGTGCCCCCCACCATGTCCAGCTAATTTTTTGTATTTTTAGTAGAGATGGGGTTTCACCATTTTGGCCAGGCTGGTCTCGAACTCCTGACCTCAAGTGATCTGCCCTCCTCGGCCTCCCAAAGTGCTGGGATTACAGGTGTGAGCCACCACACCCAGCTGAAAACTTGGTGCTAAGATAAAAGGTAGTAGTGAAACCCCTAACTTTCACTCATTAGTCAAGAACCTCCTACATACAAGGCATTGTGGAGAATACAAAGATTGGGAAAGCTCTTGTGGAGATTACACTGTACTTGAGGAAACAGAAAGGAAAAGAACAAATTGTAAGAGAAATTAAAGTGGCTGGCAGCAGAATTCAATGAATTCTGCAATACATGTCCAGAGATTGCATGGTGGAGTAACTGGTTAAGTTGACATGAGAAATGTTTAATGAAGAAGATGACATGCACAACCTTGACTTGGAAGAGTGAGTAGATAGAGGACAGGGATCGCTAGAGGGGAGCTATTCTGGCTAAAGGAACAATATGAGTAGGTCAACCAGAGGTGACTTCATTTAGAGGAATGGCAAATAGAAAAATACACTCAGAGCATAGAATACATGGAGAGATATAGTGGAGCATGAAGTAGAAAAATAATTTGCAGAGAGGCTTAAACCTTGTTTTAGAGAAATAAGGAAGTCAGTGAAGATTTTTGAGAAGTCAAGCAACGTGATCAGACTTGTGTTTCAGAACCACCCTATGGATGCTATGGAAAGAAAATTGCTCCCTGAAAGTGGGCAAGCTAAGTGATTTCTTGACTATTTTCTTTGATCCTAGCATAAGAGCCCTTTGCAACGTTTACTTTGTAGAGGCCATAAAACCACATCAAAATGAATCATGCACTATCATCCTTTATGTTTGTGGTTCCAGTAGGCATGATGAAATGCTAAGGTTTACTGAAATTTCAGGTAATCAGGACAGGAGGGAAATCATTTTAGCAAACACAGGCCATTTGCGTGGAACACCACATCTACTCGCAATCAAAGTCTGTGTCAAGGAGAGGTACCACTGGGCAGGTACTGGACAGCCCTCCTATTTTCAGTGCACGGTGTCCAGCCGAGTGGGGGTCCATTTTTTCTCACCCAGGACAGTTATGACTTGAGACACCTTCTGTGGTGAATGTTAGAATCTCAGCCCCAGGAGTACTTCGTCTAGTTTGGGTAGTTGGTGTTTTTGTTCCCTCAGGCATAATGCTGCAGAGCACTTAGAGGCACATTTTCCACACAGTGTGTAGGGATTTAGTCCCATTCGTGTTAATGGAAATCCCGCCAGGAAATCTCCATGCTGGGTCACACTGAAAATTCACCCCTGATTGTTCTGTTTGATTTGTTTCACCTGTGTCTTCCTCCATTCTGCTCTGAGGATGTTTGCGGGCTTGTTAGTGCCAGCCTGAACCCAGGGCTGAGTCTTAACCCCATACAGAATCGAGGAGGCTCAGAGGCATCTTTACTACAGAAGAAAAGGGAGTGCCTGGTTGGATTCAGTGCACTTACATGTGAAGCTATATTGGTTCTAAGAAAGCCAAGGATCCCCTGTGTTGCTCTCAGAACAGCAATATGCTCGTATTCAAAGCTCAGTTTTGTTGCGTCAGTTCAGGAGTGAGAGAAAGGGAGTAAGTTCCCAGTATGACCAGGGGAGACCTAAGAGCCACTCACCTCGATGTTGAGGACACAGTGAAGCCCAAACCTGAGCAGAAACAGGCTGGCCAAGTGCCCATGCCTGGGGAGGGCCCAGTGAGGGGAAAGAAGCTCTCTGACTCCCATGTATGGCTGGGAAGAGTGATCACCCTTTTCATAGCACCTGCCATATATGGACTTCTGAGGGTAGCAAAGATGATTGCTAATGGTGCTGAGCTGTTATACATTAATATATTTTCTCTAGCCTCTAATTTAATAGTTTTCTTCAGAGTAGCTTGATTTGCTCTTGTGCATTGAGGTACCATGACATGCTGATTACTGGACTTTTCTCTTCGTGATGTGGGAATATGGTTGGCAGGTCTGACACCAGGACTTAACTAACAAGTTGTTTCTGTCCTTGGCCACTGTCACATGTCCTGTCTGATGGTCATGCTCATCTGAGCACCACTTGTCTCTGTGCCCTTTCCATGTGCTCTTGTGTGCTGACAAATAAAGGAGGCCTAAAGCTGTGAACTCCAGCTCTCCCCTTAGGTTCTTAATGCTATACATTACACCAAGAGCCTGGAAACTCGACTTTGGATTCAGGATAGAATTTTGCCTTACAGCCTCCTCATACCTAAAAATATGATTAAGAGTGTGGGCTCAGAAGACAGGCTGCCATGGCTGACATTCCCGGTGTGCCCATGAACGTATTTAACCTCTGAAGTCTCACTTCTGTAAAATGTAAGTAATAATGATACTATGAAGTAGTAAAAATTCAATGAGATAATCCATGCAAAGGACTTAGTTCTGTGTCTCTGTTACAATAAGAGCTCAAAAAGTGATCAGTATTGCTAATTTTTATTACTTCTGCAACTCCAAATAATGCTGCAGGTATTTTTATATGTAGAGGTGGAAACTGTAAAGGGGCCTTTGAGTATGCTATTTTTCATTTTGTGTATTTTCTGCTCATTTATGTCATGTTTCTTTAAATAATAATCTTTAAAATTTAGCTCCAGTAAAAAACTACTATACACATAGGGCATCCTATGGCTTGGTCTCAGCAACCATGGGAGATAGGCAGCACTGGCATGCTCTGCTCATTTCACAGGTTAGGAAACTGAGTCTTAGAATGGTCAATGGCTCCCTAAGAGCACATAAGCAGTATGTGATGTGGCTGAGACGTAATCTCAGTTTTTGTTTTTTGAAATAGAGCGCCGTTTATACTTGTTGGGGAAACACAATGGAAAGAAAAAAAATTACAGGATTTTCTGAGCAAAAGAAATAGGGAAAAAAATCTGAGAGAGCCGGTATAATTCATTACCAGAAGAAGCCAAACAACATTTTTTTGATGCCCTCACAAAGCCAGAGATCTTAGACTTGTAGATGTTTAATTGAAAATGATTTGGAAAAATACAATTCTCCTTCCGCAGTAGCACTTATTCCCCTAAGGGTAAGTTTACTCTTAAATGATTTCAATTTCTGCGAAAAAGATATAAGCAAGAATGTTATACCCTAGTGTTTTCAAGGAACAGCATCTCATCTGCATTTTTATCATCATCATAAATTATTTATTAAGAGACAAGTTGCATGTGGGTACATGCCTAAAACAAACTTTCCAAACAGTCTAGATGTCCTACAATTCATATTTGTCTCTGCAAGTCAATAATCTAATGCAATCCCACAAAAGCAAATACAGATACAAACAAACAAAATAATATTAAGCCAAACAGGTCAACACTAAGTGAGTAGTACTGTATAATTGAGAGTCTCTGCATCTCTGTTAGGTATTTTCTTTTTCTTTTTTTAAAAAACAAAAAAAACCTTTTAAGTTCAGGGGTACACGTGCAGGATGTTCAGGTTTGTTACACAGACAAACTTGTGTCACGGGGGTTTGTTGTACAGATTATTTCATCACCCAGGTATTAGGCCCAGTACCCATTCGTTATTTTTCCTGATCCTCTCCCTCCTCCCACCCTCGACCCTCCAGTAGGTCTCGGGGTGTATTGTTCCCCTGTATGTGTCCATGTGTTCTCATCATTTAGCTCCCATTTGTAATTGAGAACATGCGATAAGTATTTTATTTTTCATGCCAAGTTTGAGTCTGAATGGCTTTATGAACTGGAGGAAAAGCAGCAAATTGTGCTACTTTTTTCAGCTTCTTGAGGACTGGTCTGAACTCATACCTTGCCTTACCCTGTAAGCATTTGTCCTAGAGTTGGCACATAGGAAGCACCTGGTAGATGTTGGGTAAGTGAAATTGGGTAAAGTGAATGAGATAAAACAATAGATTCTCAATTACTTGGAGACATATTGGTGAAGGGAAAATTTCTAGGGTACCCTGAACTACATCATGGAAAAGGTGACTGTATTAAACAAAGGAGCTTGACTGTTATATCACTCCTAGTGAGCCTCCACAGAAGTCTGGCCACACAATCTGAACTCCAAATTGCTGAGGGAAGAAAAAGTAAGAATGTCTCAGATACTTTGCAGAAAAGATATATAGATTTTAAACGTTTATATATACTTAAAATATTTAATGAAGTTTTATTTTTAGTTAGGACTAATATCATTATTTAGTGCAATGAGATGTGAAAAGCTCACTTTATTTTGTTATGTTTAGTCCAGCATATGGTAAAAAGTTCAGTTTGCAGATTAATTTACAAACAAATTAATACTTTGAACTCAAGAAGTTAGATGTGAGAGGAAGAAGGGTACTATAGGCTGATATTCAGGAAGAAAATTCCAGAATTAATTTCTCTTGCAATGATTGTCCACTTAACCGTTGGCTTAGAAGGCCATTCAAATGAAAACTTTAAGCAAAAGACAAAGTGTTTCCTCAAAAGTCTCAGTAATCTAGAGTTTGAAAGGTACTCAGTATTCCAGAATCCCATGTTCTCTTTTTCCTTATGTCCTCTGGAAGAGTTTTGATTCACTCTTACAAAGCAATATCCCCTTTTCTTCAAAGAATGTCTGTATTTCAGGCCTTCTTTTTGAATGCCATGTCTTAGATGCATCTACACTAGAACTAGTTTAGCCAAGTTGGCCAGTGCAGTGGTTACCAGGCAGAAGAATCTCAATAGCTTGCCTCCCAGCTTGTACACAACAGGGAGGTGGCTTTGGGGGCCTTGCTGGTTCTTGGTGAGATATGGGGCTGTTGAAGCATCATCTGGGTTGGAACTAGAATTCCCAGGAAGACTGATTAGAACTAAATGTTCTTTTGTTGGATCTTGATCTTACTTTAAAATCTCTCTGTAAGAAGGAGATTGTGCTGGCTAAGAAACATGTATGTTTTCCTTTTCCTGTGTATGGTATTCCCATTGAAATAAAAATGATTTGGCCAGGCTTACCATTTTGTACCTATACATGCACTTACAAGAATGTCAGTCCTTGTTTTCTTTGTGCCAAAGACCTCTCAGCTCTGTTTCAAGTAGGAGACATAATCTCCATTTTCTATTTGCAGTTGATTCCATTTCTCTATTTGGTTTATTTAATAGATATTGAATTTACACATAACAGGGGGAAAGGTTCAGGACAAAAACAACCATAGTTCAAGGAAGAAAGTGACATAACACAGAAAGGTTATGGGGTAACAAGCACACCTATCATTCAGTTAAAACTATGGGTTTTGATGTTTGCATCCATCTGTGGGGTTATTGGGGCTTTCTTTTTTGTGGCAATAATATTGGAGCTATGGAGGTAATTTGTGTTATTTTTCTTCTTTCATTCAATCAATCGCTAATGGTTTAGGAATCCAGTGCATCCATGCCAACTTTGGAATTGCTTTTCTTTCCTAAATGCTTAATTAGAAATCAGAACCAATTTACAGAAATAAGGCTGAAATAAATTTCTCTGACATGTATGGTATTTCTTATTTCTTCAGTTTATGGCATCACTATTCCTTTATCTCTGTGAATAACGAGAGCCACAGAGATGTGAAACTGAAAGATTGAAAACTGACTCGCCAGCTTATAATGTTGCTTTCTCCAATTGCTAATATTTGAGCACTCAATCTCTACTAAGTAACTGCTTTTTGTGTTATTTTATTCAATGCTCAGGAATCCTAAGAAGAGACACTATTATTCTTGTATTTAACAAATAATCCAGATAAATTAAGTAATTCACCAAAGCCACACTAATCTAGGATTTAACCCCAAGCAGTCTGAGTCCAGAGCCCCCTGCTTTGCTATGTCACAGCTTTACTGTGGGCTTTCATTCTCCACCCAGCCATTACATTCTCATCTTCAACAAAGAGTTAGGTGTTAACCTGTTCCTTCCACTAGATGCTAAATATTTCAGTCTAAGGATTACTTCCTTAATCAAATGGGATTACCTATTTAAATTGATTACTTCAAATATAGTAGATGCTCAATAAATTTTTATTAAGTTGAATTTAGTTCTTATCTGAGTCCATTTGCATTGTTATAACAGAATACCATAAACTGAGTGGCTTATAAGCAACATAAATTTATTACTCACTGTTCTAAAGGCTAGAAAGTCCAAGATAAAGGTGTCAACAGGTAAAGGCTAATTTCGTGGTTCATTGATGGTACCTTCTTGCTGTACCTTCATGTGGTGGAAAGAGTGAACTAGCTCCCTTAGGCTTATTTTATAAGGGCACTAATCCTGTTTATGACATGAACCAATTATATCCTGGAAAACCTTTCTTTCTTTTCCTTCCTTCCTTCCTTCCTTCCTTCCTTCCTTCCTTCCTTCCTTCCTTCCTTCCTTCCTTCCTTCCGAGTCTTGCTCTGTTGCCTAGGCTGGAGTGCAGTGGCGCAATTTTGGCTCACTGCAATCTCCACCTCCCGATTCTCCTACCTTAGCCAGCCAAGTAGCTGGGACTACAGGTACCCACCACCACGCCCGGCTAATTTTTGTATTTTATTAGAGACAGGGTTTTACTATGTTGGCCAGGCTGGTCTCAAACTCCTTACCTCATGATCTGCCCACCTCGGCCTCCCAAAGTGCTGGGATTACAGGTGGGAGCCACCGTGCCCAGCCAAGGCCCCACTTTCTAATATCATCACCTTGGGGGTTAGGATTTCAACATAAAAATGGGGGTGAGGTGGGGTGGGACACAAATACTTAGATCAAAGCAGTCCTTAATACTATTCTTAATCTACATGTTCTCAACATACGGATAAATTAACTCCAAGTTTTCTTTTGAGCTCTAAGCCAATCCTTAAGCTGCCTACTAGACATTTCCAGCTGAACGTCATACAACTAGTACCTCCAGTGCAACTTGTCCCAAATTCAGCTCAGTGTCTCTCCCTTTCCCTTTCCTCGTATTAGTTCTCCTTTGTGTTCTCTGTAGAGTTTATAGATAGCATTCCTATCCACTATGAGCCCTACTAAAACTTAGGAGTCATTCTCCACATCTTCATTTTCAACACACTTTCCCCATCATCCAGGAAAAGTGAAGCTTCTTAGAAACATTATCACACATATCACATTTTAACATTCATTCATTCCTTTGAAAGACATGTATTGAGCACCTGCTCTGGGCCAGGTGCTTTTCTAAGGACACAGATGAATAAGATGAGGCCATCCTAGGAGAAGACACAATATAGTGAGGAAAGAAGTGGTTGGATGTAAAGATAGATTGTAGTTATTTATTTCTGTTACCCTTGAGAGAATATAGCTGCATGGAGGGAAGGTTTTTAAAATCTTCAACATCTAGCACCATACCTGACGTGTAGTTGGTGACATATATAAAGGTTTAAATGATAAATGAATTAAACTACTACCTATATGGTATATTATGGATTCCTTTCTTTGTTCTTTTCATAATATGCTACTGGTGCTTGCCCCCACTAAATTCTTATTTTACTCTGATTTATTCTATGATGAGTTGTCGGGGATCACTCAATCTATATTATTAGCTCTCTGAGTCAAGAGGTAGTGTCTGTAAACCCACACAGTTCATCACAGTGGTTCCGGGTCAACAGACACTTAATATTTATCAAACTGAGTGGGCACATTGGCTTTACTGGTTTGAAGTATGGGAGTCACTGGACACTGAACATTCTTACTTTAACCACTAGTTTGTGTTATGTCTGAGTAATGGGTCATTAACATTAGGTTGGTCTTCAGGGTTTCCACCTGAATAATTGTATAGGATTGAGGGTAGGAAACAACCAATTTAGAACAGGATAACTCAATGAGTTAGGAAAAGGTCATATGCTTCTTTTGAGTTGATATTGGAGCCCCATGTAGTTAAATGGTAGGTAAGCAGTAAGTAGAACACAGGGAGAAGCTTGGTGGTGTCTGCCAAACTTGCCCCTTCTGTTTGCAAGTCAGACTTGCTGCATCCTCACTTATGTATGAAACAGTAAAGAGGAACCAATCAAGGTATTTATTTATTTAGCACCAGAGTCAGCAAAATCCTGTCTTCCCTCAAGTAGTTAAAAGGAATAGCACACTGGAGAGAGAATTGCAAACATTGGTTCCCATAAAAGAAATGTGAACTGGTTCTGATAATGCCAACGGTTACCTGACATACATTCTTCCTATAGTGTTTTAACAAGCGGGACTATTTTTAGGGAAATTCTTTGCCTTGAACTAAATTTATGGCCTTAAAGTCTTCTCGTCTATTTTTCGTGTGTGCGTGCTTCAACGGTCCAATTTATAACTGACACCTTTACTACCTACCAGCATATCAGTTTCATCTCCCAGAGGAAGAGAAAACCAGACCCTGTGACTAGTGAACTGGATTGAAAATCTAGTCTAATGCTGACAGATAAATGCACTAATTTTCTTCTGTGACCGGTTCTGCATTGCAGGGTGAGCCTGCTTCTAACAACTCCCTCAAAAGGCTCTGTAACCCGTCCAAAAGATGATGTCAAGTGCTACAAGGACCCAGGTCAGCCCTGCATCATAGGTAACAGTTACCCCAGTGATAAAGTTACCAGGCAGGTTTTGAATGAGATTGTGTTTTTAAATGAAAGACTGGCTGGAAATGTAGACTTGGACCAAGCATTAATAGGGGAAAATTTGAGACAAACAGAGGTTAGCATTTGGTTTCTTTGTGGTGTTCAGCAAAGGTCAGGGAAGGTTCTAATACAGAAGGAACCCAAAGTTTCAATGAGAAGTCGTGGTGCTCCAGCAATACACGAGCATGTAGCTCAGACAAAGTGAACTCTAGCTTTAGCCAAGAGCAATTTTAGGACATGGGAGCTTCCAGTCATTCAACTGAAACTGGTCACTTGTCTTGGATAAATCCGTGAGCAGTGGAAGACCTGATGAACATCTTATTTAATTTTATTCTGAGGAAGAAGTGGCACCCCTCAAACCCCATGCCAACTGTTTAGATCAAATGGGGAGGGAGGACATAAACAGCAGGCACGGGACCTGTCAGATAGCTTTAGAGATTAACTTTATGGTTTTTCTCCTATACACCAGAGTCATGGCTGTAGAGGCAGCTCATGAATTGACCAGCCCCCAAATGGCAACCATGTTCCCATTATCCATCTGTTGTGTTCCTCACAAAGGTTTAAGTACAAGATTGATTATGCATGTCTGACAATGTGAAGTACCTCTGAGTAAAAAAACTAGAAACAGTTTCTCACTCTGGACAAAAGAAAGATGTACATCCAGAAGATAAACAGTGAAAATCCAGGCAATAAATACGTAGGAGATACCTGTGTTGCCGTTTAAAAAAAAAAAAAAGAGAGAGAAAAGTTTTTGAATAATCTGAAATTTTTAGTGTCTTGATTTAAAGTACCTATACAAGTTGATTTTAAAAATAAGTACGTAAAACTCTCTTCAAAGCAAACACAGCTAGGGAGAAACCACATCCCACTAAAAACAAGCTTTATGTGGAGAAAAGTAAGGAATTGTTATAGCACAAATCTAAAATTAAACTCACTGCAACTAAAAGGAAAAACCAGATTGTTTGCTCAGATGAAGAGTTTATTATGTTGGCATAAACAAAATGAAAATATTTTCGGTTTTGAAAAGACAACAGAGAGGGAACAGTTTTGCGTGGATGGTCACGAAGAGGGGGGATTTAAACCACAGAGGTGCGGAGCATACGTGCTGCTGGGCTTCTCTCTGTGCAAGGTGGAGATTGCACACGGAAACTCTTGCTGCTGTAAACCCGAGGGGACACGGCTCCTGACTCCTGCACCAGCTGCTGCCCAGCCGGCTCTAGCACAGGCTGCCCAGGCCGTGCTTCCTGGCCGAGGGCCCTCCACGTGGGCGTCAGCCTAGTCCGGGAGAGCTGGCGGCTCCACGACGGTAATTTCTAACCCTGCATCCTTCCTCGGGCGCCACCTGTTTCTTTCTCTGTGGCCCTTTTTGATTGGGAAGAAAGATGTTTTGTCAATGATTCCTGACTCCAGAGAATTTTCGAAGGGTCTTCTTTCTTTCCCTCTTCATCCTGAAAGGGGACTTTGCTTGAAATTTCCGAGAGAAGTCAGAAAAATAATACCTTCACAGTATAGAACTTTATCTACTTCAAAGCCTTTTCACATGCTTTATCTCCTTCAGTACTACCCTATGAGGTAGCAGGGCAGGTGTTCTTAAGCCCCATTTTGCAGATGATGACCCTGAGGCTCAGAGAGGTTAAATGTTTTGCCCAAGCTCACACAGCTGGTAAGTGAAGTCCAGGGCAAGAACTCTGACTCCTGGCCTTGTACTTTTTCAGATTTTATCACAATGAGCATGTGCTGCTTTCTACAAAGAGATTTGGAATAATACAGATGACAATATGTATTTTTCACTTCTTGTTTACTCGTGTGTATTGCTACTACTGTTTTCACATTCCAAAGTAACTTATTTATTATTCGTCTTCTTGAGAAGTGGGTAATTATGCTTTTAAATGTTTTCTTTTAGATAACCATAGCCCTGATGTGGGTTATATGCTACTTATGTGTCCTTGGGATCTTTCGTTCGATCAATCGATCGATAGATAGATGGCAAAGATATGCAGACATGTACTTTTTGATATTGACAGTAATATATTCATTTGTATTTGTTTTCCAAAGGAATAGTTTTACTTGATGGTATTTTGTGTTTTTCTCTAACTCTCATTCAAAACTTATGCAAATTGTTAATGCCCAAAGATTTTTGAAGAAAAGAATTTAGTTGGAAACCTTAATCACGTTACACCCAATATCTTCCAATGATTTTAAAGTTTCACTAGAGGGCACTCCCACTTCATGGCCAGAAGGCAGTCAGGACAAAGGACCATAGTGGTTTGGATGTTTAACTTGCTGTACATACTATTTTGTTTCCTCTTTCGCACTCTCTCTCCTCTCTCTCGCCTATTGTATAAAAACTAACTGAAATTATACAGGTCTTCCTTTAAACGTATAAATAGAAATGAGCTACATTGAAAAACTAGCAAACATCTACAACTGTGAATTATGGTTCACCTTGTGACATAGAGCACATTATTCAAAATCTTCTGCATTGAATTTTTGGTTGTCAACATAAATAAAAGTATGAAATATAGTGTGAGACATTAGCTTAGTACGTTAAGAAATATGTCCTTTATTCAGCTACCTCAGGAAGAAAGCCAGTAACTACCCAGCACTTATTTCCAGCTTGTAGGATCTTCATGGTCATCTTTTCTGGTAAATCTTGGGGTAAATCCAAATCACAAAGATGTGTAGAGTCAGAAAATGAGAATCAAAGGAAAATCCAAATGGATAACCAAATAATATTGCTTTAGAATAAATTAAACGTTAGGCCCCACTTTTTAATGTATATATTTTTATATATTAAAGAATCTGAAGATTATTTTAAATACATATTTTAGCAAAACAATAGAGCATTTCTTGTGAGAGGAAAATAAGGTATTTCAAAGTTAGAAGGGAAGTAGCCATTTGCCAAGTACAGAACCCCACAGAGCCCTTGGGCTTGAAGTTTCACACTGATTTCAACCCTTTGGGGTTTTGAATTTCTTTACTGTTGGCAAAACACAACTTCTTGCTTCAAAGAGAAATGGCATTAAGAAGGCCTGTTACAGAGAGACTCAAAAGACTTGTTGGACACCAAATCACTCTTACAAAACACCATTTTGATGAATTTAGTAAAGATTAATCACAAACATATGGATTAAGTTTTTCTTTAAAATTATATTGTCTTATAAAATAAGGGAAAGGTAGCATGGTAAAAAAAAAAAAAAAAAAAAAAAGTTTCAAGCTTTACAAGACTCCAAAACATTTGAAAAACGGATTAAGATGCTGATGGACCCAGGGAAGCAACTGGATTTTCCCTGTGCTAACATGAACCATCCTTGTTTGATTTAAATTTATATCAAAGGCAAAATAAACAATATGTCTGCCATTATTATCCACAAAAGGAAACACACATTTTTTCTTAACCATCCACTTACATACTTCAGTGAAAATGTAGGCGTATGTGTTTATTCCACAATGATGTAAAACTTAATTATTCATATCACCTAAAAGGTTTCATATTGTATGAATAGAATGTAGTGCCTCTAATGTAGCCTAAGCTGAGGACTCCTTGGGAAACTTATCTCAAATAATTAATTACTGGAATTAAATTCTTTTCGGACAACTCTAGAAGTAAAGTACACCTGATGTGAAAGACCTACAATGGCCATCGTGTGGGGAAAATTCTCACTCCAATGGGTGATACCAAAACAATTTTACTACCAATCACCAAACCAACTAAGAGTGAATAGGCTTAAATAAATCATGTTTTAAAGGTATCTAAGGTGAACAACAAAGCAATCCCAGGCAATCAGGAATTGATGACAGAAATCACTAAAAATTGGCAGATCCTACTGAGGTTTCTCCCCCTAATCCAAGTAATCAGAAATGAAGTACAATGAAAAAAAAGAAAAAGAAAAATTTGAGATGCAATAAGTCATGAAATATAAAGTTTCTCCCTTCTGCCAATCAGTCAAGGGATATTATATGAAGTTGCCTTTATCATATATATATGTGTGTATATATATATTTAAATATTTTAACTTTACTCTTATAAATGTTAAATAATCATTTGTAGCAGGAGTAACTTTCAGAAGTCCTATCTTTAGATATATTCCTAATAAGTGTTACCCTTTTATATAACCAAATAAAAATGTTTTCCCCAGGAAGTGTGGTGATGAACCGTTGGTTATAATCAAAAGGTTCTTGCTAGGAAGCATGTTCAGCTTTCCTTTTAAACATGTACATGGAAAATAATACCAACTTCTATCAAGCGTTGGATTTAGCCCGTTATCATGTGCAAATGTACCTGCCTATTAACTTACAGATTGGGCAGGTATTTTACTAAGGTGCAGTCTTTCTGTCCTGGGTCATAGCTTGAGTTATTCTCCCTTTCAAGGTTCCCAATGCTTCATCTGTCACTCTTATTGTCAAATGTTCTATTTTTCCTGTCCCTGCCAGCAGTGATTTCAATTTGGGCTTGACTTCAAGACAGGCCACATTGTATCTGTGATGTCAATGGAAAGGGGATAAAAGTCATTAAAGATATTTGTTATTTTGAAAGGTTAAAAGAGTTTTTCTTGGTGGGTAACACTTTCTCTGGAAAGAACCTCAACTAATTGTCTGACCAGGGAATGGGCACCTAAGTGAGAAAAAAATATACTTAATAAAGCATTGGCGTCTATTATTTTTCCCCTTTTATTGTCCAGTGCCTCTGGGCCTGGTGGGCTTTCTGGAGGCATCTGAGCTCAATATTCCTTCAAACAGCAGAGCAATGATTACACTGCTGGGCTGATTCTCTTTCTGTCTGCCCTAGGTAAGAGAGTCTTGCTTCAAACACCATTTATTGTAGAAACTGTTGCTAGGGTTCTAGAAATTGTGTGTGTATCCTTAAAAGAGTCCCAAAAAGACAGAATTGGAGGTTCACATAAAATACCATTTTGTTGTACTTAGTACCCACCTCACCTAACCTTCTCTGCTCCATAGCAATAGAGTAAGAAATTAAGCATAGAATGCTTCCTAAAGGGCCAGTGGTACCCACACGATTTGAGTTCTTCTAAGAAAGGTAATGACAGTAAAAATCATACTAACTCAAGAACAATAAACCAAACCCACACCGGCACACAACATCCATCTGTGTAATGCTTTGAAAATTAGAAAGAACCAACTGGTGTCATTTACTTTTGTCAGATTGTGGGGGAAAAAGCACACACAAAAATAGCATACTTTTAGTTACATTAGATTTGGGGTTTAATTTAAAAGACCTTCACGGATTATGAATGATCAAAATGGAATAAACTCATCCTTCAGTGGGAAAGTTAAGATTTTCCTCTTGATATCATTCACATGTGGATGGCAATGATTCTTTGACAGTCACCATTTTCTAAAATGTAGTTACCCGAACACATCTGAATAACACAAAAGAGAAAGGAACATTTTGATGTGTTGAGGAAAGTTGTTTTGACAAATGTCAGCGCCTGGGTCTCGCTGGCTGAGGCCTGTTGTTGACTCTGCAAGGCTGCCTGAGTACTATAGCTTATGCCACTCTGTCAGGGGGAATTGGACATGCCCAACACAATTCATTTCCATTTCTCTACAACATTACAAGCTTCCTTGGCAGCAAAATCACATATTCTTATCACAAAAATAAATGAGAGAAAAGAAGACATACATTTCTGTCAAGTTATGTCAAGACATATTTGGTATGTATTTCACTTCACTATCACTGACAGCAAAGATGTCACGTATTCTTAATACAAAGTAAAGAAGTATTTTCCTTTTTTTCCCCTGCAAGGCATCAATTTCATTTTATTCACTTATAAGCACTGGTGACAGGAAGGTGTCTTTTTAAAACAAAGCTTCCAAAAAGGCAAAAAAGGGAATAGTTTTTGTGTTTTGCTGGATTTCTGAATGGACATATTGTACATGCATTTAATTTGACAGTATCATAACAACCACGATAATAGTCATCTATCATCGCTTTATTATCCATTTTCACAACACACATTCATTGCTCTGATTTACTCCTTTCCATGCATGTAATAGGATGGTTTAAAACAAGTAATAGTGATATTGGTTTTCCTTTAAAGATGCCAATGGACTAAAAAAGAAAAAAGAAAGGAAGGACAGAAGGAAAGAAAGATGAAGGTAAGAAAGGAAGGAAGAAAAGCAAGATAAAGGAAAGGAAGAAAGGAAAGAGAAATGAATTCATTTAATCAGAAAGAGATACAAGTCCTTAACACTAAATAAAGCAAAAATCTTGAAAGATCTAAGTGTGACACATTAGAGAAAGTTAACATTAGATTATCATCTGGGCAGTTTATATTTGCGTCAATATTATAATGATTGACCTTTATGTTTTACTTCATGATGTTCTAGTTAATTATATTTTGACAAATGTGCGTAAGAATTCAATTCAATAGAAGAATGTTTCCTCTCGCTACCTCACCAGAAGTGGGTGGAACTCTTACTTCTGTGGTTGACAACCAAACGACATTCAAGTGGGCCAATACCACTCAGGAAATGTGGGGTTTCCCAAGCCATTCTTACTCCCGTCTTCAGGAAGAGCCTTCCCTAAGAATGTTTTGCTTATTGTTCTTTAAATGCCACTGTACTCATATCTATGATACTTATAAATCTATAGAATGTGGGAGCTAAGGGTTATTTTAGAGTCTATTTAGTCAAACAACCTCATTTTACAGCTTAAAATAAAAAACCCAGAGCAGGTGACATCAAGCAGGCTGCTTGTCATCAAGTTAGACTTAGGCAATAGTATTTAGTCTGGTAGTAATGAAAGATCATTAGAGATTTCTACGTAGGGAATTAATACAGTAAAAGTAATAGGTATACATCACTGTTTTCTAGGCTTTTCAGTTATACGAAAAGTCCAAAAACGTTCTTAGGAATACATAGACAGCCAGATATACACAACTAAAAACTAAGGGAACCAAACTTACTGTTGCAACTTTTTTCATCAAGTGGAGAAATTATAAATACATTATCACTGGATAAATATTTATTAAAATTTTATATAAGAAATATTTTTAAAAGAAAAAAATGTTGAGGCCAGGCCCAGTGGCTCGTTGTCTGTAATCCCAACACTTGGCAGGTTGAGGTGGGAGGATTACTTAGAGCTGGGGAGTTTGAGGCTGAAGTGAGTTATGATCACATCACTGCATTCCAGCCTGGGTAACAGAGTGAGACCCTGTTTCTGAAAAGAAAAAAAAAAAAAAAGAAAAAGCTTTCAAATTTTTTCAAAACTGAAATTTAAACCACTCCCTGGAGATTCTGAGTCCGCAGGTCTAGGATGAGGCCAGGTTTGGGGGAACTGCTGATTTATTTCACCTACCCCTTCAAAGCAGGATGCTTTCCCTAATCTTTGAGAGACAATGCCACAGACTCTGTCAGATGCCTGTTCTATTTTGGATCCTTCCTCTTTGAAAGAGATTTTAAAAATCTGTGTCTGTAAGGGGCTGAAGATTTGGGATCTGAAGGTGGGCATCACAAGTTCAGCTCATTTTCCTCACATAGAAAAAGAGAATTATGGTAAGGAATTCCCAGTCCACAGGACTGTCATGAGGCTTAAATAGGAATATAAATGTGAGAATTTCTGTGTAAACTGTAAAACACTTCACAAATTTTAGTTACTGTAATAGTATTTAGGATCTGGCATTTGATTTGCCAATTGTCATAAAGGCTAAATTAAAAGCCAAATAATGCTCCTCTACCCTCACCCCATAGTTGAGTACAAAAATTCTCAAAGTAGAACATGCTAAACCAGAGATATTTTGTCCTAGATGAAACATGAGGTTATTGTTTGAGGTTTCATTTTAACGTTAAAATTACTAGAGAACAGAGGGATGTCTTAGAATCACACAGCTTTTTCTTGGAATCTTCGTCAAGAAGAAACGCCATGATTGTGCCCTTTTCTTGACTCATATTTCTATTGTAGAATTAAAGGGCATTCTTTTTCCAATAAAACCAAAAGCACAAGAGAATCCAAGGCAGTGCTTATTGGCACCTACACTAACTGGGTATTAATAGCATTAGAAACAATGAATGCAATCCACGTTAGAACTGAAAGGTACTTTAGATTTCACAATCCAGCTCCCTTATTCTGTAGATGAGGAAACAGAGACCCTTTCAGTGAGGGGAATGAGTTGCCTAATATACCACAGATCTCCCAGTCTGCTGTCCTTCTGAGACAATACAACTGTGAAGGGCTTATCCTGCTGTTTCTATCCCACCCGTGAAGGTGCAACTATTGAACGTACACAAACAATGCATACACAATCACACATTCATATATTGAACATACAAAAACAGCAAGGTGGCACATGATGACGCTGCTCCCTTCCTCCCTCCACCTCTCCAGGGACCAGGTACATTCATTTGTTTCTTCCTTCCTTTGCTGATTCTTTCACTGGTTCATTCATTCAACAATCAAGTGACCCTCAAATATTTGGTGAACAGCTACTATGTGTAAAGCACTGAGCTCAGCAAAGCAAGAAATAGGAAAAGCAAAGGCAGTATGAAAGGAAAGACTTATGCATGTGGAAAATAAACCATCACTGAAAATATAGAGGTCCAGTGTGAAATGCAAGAGTTAGAGCAAGACAGCATATTTCAATAGCGTAAAGAATGACATAGATGGGCAGTGAGTAAATTTACAGCAGCTTGAAAAAGAAAAGCTTGGTTAGAAATAAAGACTCATTAAAAACAAGCAAGAAAAGCCAATTAATGAAGGCCTCAGCAGAACATGAGTCCCACGACATCAGCCTCTAATCTCTCTTATGCACTGATGTACATGCAGTGGGTGTTCAGTAAATGTTTGTGAACCGAATGGCATAGTTGCAGAAAGTCTTCTCCTTGAATCTGGACTCTCAGTTCCTAACCTGGGATAGGAACTTTAACCCACAATTGAGTGTACTTAAGACACTATATTTGTTAAGTGTTTGGTCCAGAGCTTTGGGCCTTTTCATTATGGTTGCTTTTGAGGAAATCACTGAATTTGAGGAGTGATTTTTGTATTATTTCATTCCTTTAGGAATAAAAATACACCCATATTTCAATGTTTCAAAAGGTTTAAACTACTTTAATGTTCCAGGAAAAATTAACTGCTAAAAAAGTAGATACAAACATGTTTATAGGTGGTGTACTTTTTTTTTTTCTCCTTAGGCTCCAATGTGGGTTGTTGTCTTGGTGTGGTACTGGACTTTATTCAAAATTTCGATGTTTGGTTATCATTGATTTTTGCATTAATTTTGATGCTTAAAAATATTACATTGAGATAGTGTTGAGCTTGATTATGAGTTTTTTGTTTCCCCACCTCCTAATCCTTAAATTTTGTGCCCAAAGCAAGTGTCTCACTTGCCTTAAGTTAATCCCAGCTTCAAGAACAACCTTTTCCAGTCAGTTTCACTGCAGCTCTGCCTGAGCTTCTTTACAAATTAGAGCCTGATAAGTTGTCTAAGGGGAACCTGGAGATTGACAGGAGATGGAGAAAGCAATGGATCCTGAGAAAAGAAGCTGGGGAAACTCATACCTTCAAGAATCATATTGTGACTGGGCGCCATGGCTCACGCCTGTAGTCCCAACACTTTGGGAGGCCAAGACAGGCGGATCACTGGAGGTCAGGAGTTCAAGACCAGCCTGGCCAACATGGTGAAAATCCAACTCTACCAAAAATACAAAAATTAGCTGGTCTTAGTGGTGGGCACCTGTAATCCCAGCTATTTGGGAGGTTGAGGCAGGAGAATTGCTTAAACCCCGGAGGTGGAGGTTGCAGTGAGCTAAAATGGTGCCACTGCACTCCAGCCTGAGTGACAGAGTGAGACTCCATCTCAAAAGGAAAAAAAAAGAAAAAACAAATCAAATTGTATTTTAAATTCATTACTGTAGATTCTAACGGTGAATGTATGAATGTGAATTATTTGTAAAACAAGGGATTGCTTTTTTAAAAATCATATATATTTTTTTATAATACTCTTTTGACTCAAAACAAAGCACCCGTCGAGGTGGGGAGATCACCTGAGGTCAGGAGTTTGAGACCAGTCTGACCAACATGGTGAAACCTCGTCTCTACTAAAAACACAAGAAAAATGAGCTGAGCGTGGTGGTGCATGTCTGTAATCCCAGCTACTGGGGAGGCTGAGGCAGGAGAATTGCTTGAACACGGGAGGAGAAGGTTGCAGTGAGCCAAGATTGCGCTACTGCACTCTGGCCTGGGCGACAGAGCAAGACTGTGTCTCAAAACAAAACAACAACAACAACAAAATGCCACAAAGCACCCATATGTACCTTCTCACTCAGTGTGGCTGTTTGTTATCTTTTTTTTCTACCTCATTAATATAAGAGAGAAAGAATAAGGTGTGTTTTAAGACAGAAATTTACCAGTGGATGGAGAAAAAAATGGGGTGGGTGGGGCAGGTGATGCGATTTGTGAATAGCTTTAGAAATCAGAATCTCTTGGAGACTGGGAGATCTGGGGGTGGGAGTGGACTCTGTTCAAAACTCATATTTTATATCTATTATAAAGTTTAGTGGAATTTGTTATGAACAGAAATAATTAGTTCCTTTTATAAGGCCTAAAAAACTGTAACCGGGCAGGGTAATTTTATTGTGTTTTTAAACCAATTAAAAAGTATTACATGCATATAATATATACAGTTAGGAAATCTTTATAATAGAAAATAAAATGAAAATCATCCATAATCTTACCACCCAAAGATAACCACTGTTAAACATTTTAGTATGCTAATTGGTAACTTCCTTCCAGTCTTGTTACGGTGCACATAAGTGATATCATACTTCATTTGCAGTTCTGCATCCTTTTTATTTACTATTATATTTTCAGCATTTTCTCATATCTTTAAAATCATTAACATACATCATTTCTTTCTTTCTTTTTTTTTTTTTTTGAGATGGAGTCTCACTCCATCACTTAGGCTGGAGTGCAGTAGTGTGATCTTGGCTCACTGCAACCTCCGCCTCCCAGATTGAAGTGATTCTTCTGCCTCAGCCTCAAGTAGCTGGGATTACAGGTGTGTGCCACCACTCCTGGCTGATTTTTGTATTTTAGTAGAGATGGGGTTTCACCATGTTGGGCAGGCTGGTCATTTCTAATAACTGTATAACATTCTATTGCATGGGCTTAACAGGTCCCCTGTTGTTGGACATTTAGTTTAGTTTTAATGATTGCCATTATAATAATTCTATAATAAATATTCATCTTCGTACATAATTAACTGGTTTAATTTCTGTCCATTGGCTTAGGCCAGATTTTTAAAAGTGAATTTTGGCCGGGCGCAGTGGCTCACACCTGTAATCCCAGCACTTTGGGAAGCTGAGATGGGTGGATCATGAGGTCAGGAGTTCGAGACAATCCGGGCCAATATGGTGAAACCCCATCTCTACTAAAAACACAAAAATTAGCCTGGTGTGGTGGCATGTGCCTGTAGTTTCAGCTACCTGGGAGACTGAGGCAGTAGAATCGACTGAACCTGGGAGGCGGAGCTTGCAGTGAGCCGAGATCACGCCACTGCACTCCAGCTTGGGCGACAGAGTGAGGCTCCACCTCAAAAAAAAAAAAAAAAAGTGAATATCAAATGTTTTTATTTTTGCTCTGTTTTTTTAGGTATAACTTAAATACAGTTTCACACTTTATTATATATGTTCTTAGCTGATCTTTCTACTGATTTAGTTTCTATGAGAAATACCAAGGTTCTTATAATAATTGGAAAAATGTATCAGTGCAAATGCTAATAAGTCAATATTTCAATCAGAAATTTTTCTGGAGAAATCCTCTGCTATAGATTTTTTTTTCTTTTGAATAAAGGTTCTTTGAGTTATTGAAAGTAAATAAGAATTTGCCTGTTTTTCTAATATTTTTTGAATGCTTTATTTACTTTTGTATGTGATGTCCATGATAAATAGGATGATAGAAGAAATACAGCCCCTTTTGTACTTCAGTTCCTCAAATTTCCTGGGTCACAGTTAGGGATGGTACACTGGATAGGCTGCATTTGAAGATATGACTGTATTTCCTTTGTTTCCTAGTTTGGGTTAGTCTGGTATGTTTTAAAAAATGATTATGTAGGCAAACCTCTAAGCATTCCTTCCAGCTGCTGGCTGTGGCTTTCTTGGGTGGCCACCCCAGGGTTTCCCGAGGCCTTCTGTTGGTTCTCCTTGCTGGCCGTCATCAGGGCCTTCCCTCTGCCACTGCTCTGGGTGTCTCTGCTTGTTACAATGGAGCGCGATCCCTCAGCCCCACTAGGAGCAGATATGGACATAAGGGAAGTTTCTCAAGAGCCATCTGGTGGCCGATTGTAAAGTTTAATGTTGTTATTGAGAGATGCATCTCTGGGGTCATCAATTATTGGTTCCATGACCTTCTCACCTCCTAAGCTCCTGAAAATAATCAGTGCAAATCTTTTTTTCAGTTCCTAACTTGTGTCAGACACATATGCTGAACTCTTTACAAACATCATCTATTAAATCCTCAGAGCAACTTTCTGAAGTGTGTACTGTTATTTCCATTTTACAGATGAGAAAACTGAGGCCAAAATATCCCAGAGCTCAGATTCAAGAGCCCATGCAGCCGTGTGCTGTGCAGCCTTTACCCGCATTCTTATACCTCACTTCTACATTCTGGGTGGGCCGAAGCTGATGGGTGCCTAATGGCAAAAGGAACTGACTAGACAAAGATGGAAGCTCAAAAGCTCCTCTCTGCCTTCAGGGTAGAGGGTTGGGGAGGGTGCAGGCCAGCAACAAAACATCAAAGCAGGGCTCCTCCTGCTTTGTCTCTCTCCTAACCTAGTCTCCAACTACTTCCTAGAAACTTCTCTGTCTCCCTCCCACCTCTCCCAAGAGCTTAATGACCTCTCTCTGATCTGGATTGCCCAAAGTCCTCCTCTTTAGCCATCTACTGGCTGCAGCTCCTACTAAAATGCCTCACACCCTAACAATGCACTGGAGACTAAAGGGAACACTCGTTTTTTACCTCTTTTTTTTTTTTTCTTTTTTTCCTACATGGAGTTTTGCTCTTGTTGCCCAGGCTGGAGTGTAGTGGTATAATCTCGGCTCGCTGCCACCTCTGCCTCCCAGGGGCAAGCAATTTTCCTGCCTCAGCCTCCCGAGTAGCTGGCATTACAGGCGTGTGCCACCACCCTCAGCTTATTTTATTTTTTTAGTAGAGATGGGTTTTCTCCATGTTGGTCAGGCTGGTCTTGAACTCCTGCCCTCAGGTGATCTGCCCGCCTCGGCCTCCCAAAGTGGTGGGATTACAGGCATGAGCCACCGTGCCCGGCCATTTTTCACCTCTTTAGCTCCCCTCTCCAACACTGGCCTGCTCCACTCAGTATTCACAAAGGGTCTAATGGTACTGGGCTCTAATACACAAAGCTGCTACCCCAACCTTTAATCATTTCCAAAATAAAACCCTTGTTGGGAAACCACTGTGTGGGTGTAGAAAAAGCTCTAGTTGGAGCACTGGAAACCTGATTCCTCACCCTAGATTTGCCATTGATTCAGCAGCCATTTGCAAGTGCCTGCTATGGACTAGGATTGTCTAGACAAAGGAAAGCACACTACAGTAAAAAACATGGGTCCCTGTCCTCAAGAAACTCCACTGGGGAGCCTTGAGAATTTGGTCACGTAAACTAACAGGCATCTAAAATGTATCGTCCATAGGATGGTAACTAATAATATTTTCATTGTCTGCCTCACAGACTGGCAGTCTCTTCCTGTCCCATCACCGCTTCCACTTTTCAGCTGCCAAAAGACTGCTTTAAAACACAATACCGATTATGCCACTTCCTTGCTTAAGACCTTCTGTGATGCCCTATTTCCTTCAAGATAAAACTCTGTCTCATTGGCCTGCTGTATAAGACATTCACGGCCTGCTTGCCTATCCTGCTTCAGCTCTCTGTCCCACATGTCCTCACATGCAACCCTGTCAACAGTTCCACAGTGTTTTCTGTCTCCTCTGCGTGAAGCCTTTCCTGATACCAAGGCCAACTCCTGTGGCCTCGATCCATGTTTTATGCTTGCTTCTACCAGCATTCTCACTCTTCTTAACCCCAAGCTTTTGAAGATGGAAACCATGCCTAGCATTTTGTTTGGCTCGTAATAGGTGCTTAATAAATGTTGGATAAGAGAAGGGAAACTCCAAATGAGTGGAGTGGTTGTATTTCAATAGCTTCCTCTTCCCAGTGCCACTTAAATACTCACACAGCAGAACTACTGTTTTGTAATGTTCAGTCCCAGTGGTGGGAGAAGCAGATGTCCCCAGGTCTCTTGTCACTAAGGGAAGAAGCTCATGATGGCTCATACTTTTTTTTTTCCTTCAAAGGAGCATTTGTTATATCACTGAAGACCTTCTGAACTACTAGAGCTCAGAGATTATAATCAATAAACATGGATAATTCCACGAGATAGAGTCTTGGATGACCCTGTCAGGAAGGATCCAGAACCTCAACACCGTTCCTGTTCTGGCCCCGGCATGCATGGCAGACAGCCACACCAGCAGGGATCAGCCAATACAAGAGATGACTCAAGCCAAAGAAGCAGAGGACTTGCTGGGTATTGGATTGCGATTTAGGGGTCTTCAGAGAGTCTCAAAGCAGTATCTAGTGCTAGTTCCTTTCTCCTAGCCAATTCCAAAAGTGCTGTCTGTGTCCCAATCCTCACAGTCCTTTTACTCCTACCCTAGACCCAGTGCCTGGCCAGTGGATTCTGCTGCAGAAACTCGGGCCCAGATTTCTGCTTTCTGGGCTAGTTTCTAAGAGAAAGCCTTGATCAGAAAACCAACTCACAAAAATCACTCCTGATTCCATCCCCACTCTGGTTGATCCCATCAGCCTGTGAAATTTCTTTGGGAAATAAGAGTGTATTGAAATGTGAATAAACTGCATAGCTCACTCACTAAAGCCATACTGTAAAATCTCTAGCCTTTATAACCTACCGGCCATGGACCATCATAGTGTGATCATCTGCCACATCAATAAAAAGAAAGATAACTATTTGGAATCGATTCCTTTTTAAATCTTGGATCTAATTTTTGACCTATATTTTTCTTCCACTTATATACTCTATTGTCCTCTCTCCCTATCCTCCCCCGCCCCCACCCCATCCCGACACACAGACACACATGCACACACAGGGGTACCTGATTGTTTCCCCACTCTTATACCTTTGTTCATGCTGATCCACCTGCCTAGGACTTACTTAGACCCAATTCATCCTGCAAAGCCAACTTAAGCCCTTTTCCTTCCATGTTCTTAACAATATTCTCCTCCCAAAAACCATTCCTAGCACTCACTCACTGCACCATTTAAAAATTGCATGTTAATACGTCTTTCTTCACTAGTTCTAAGCTCCTTAGAGCAAAGGCTGCACCTTATTTAGCTCTGCCTCGGTATCTGGTTCATAGTAGTCACTCACTGTGAGACACTCACCTAACCCAACATTTCCGTGTAGCTTTCCCTGATCACGTCAGCCCATGCCAATACTTCTCTCAAATCCCATTGTGCACACTCAGTCCTGTGCAACTCGATGTCTAAACCCCTCTTGAGTTGGGTCATGCTCTTTCTGTGCTGTTCTTGCAGTCAGATCCTCAAGGATGCAGAACCTGTTGCATATCCCTTCTGTTAGCCTCACAGTTCCTGGAAGTGCTAGGCGAGAGAGGTACAAAAATTAGTCGTGGGTTATTTTTATTCTAGGAAAGGAAGAGGTAGTAACAAATGGATCATGAACCACAGCAAAAAAGAGGGATTTCAAGAATTATGTGGGCCTCAATTTTCTCAGGAGTAGTATTGCCCTGGTCAAACATGATGGGTTTTATTTTTTATTTTTTGTAACTAACTCCCATTTCCTGAGGACTGTCTATAAGCCAGACATTTTATTGAACATGTTTACATGCATTAAACCATTTAATTTTCACAAAAGTACTGCAGGATAGATATCTTTGTCCGCATTTTACACATGAGGAAATTGAAACTTGATAGGGTTTGGTAACTTGCCAAGGTCACCCAGCTAGTTAGAGAAGATCCAAGAGTCCAACCCAGTTCTGTGAGGCTTTAGGCGTTGTGTACTCTCTCCACATACTACTGAGTTTAGCCTGGCCAAGCACTCTTTGAGCCTTCTTTCCTGCTGTTCCTTAGTCATAGCAATAATCCCACCACATGGGTCTTTCCTCTGGCTCAGAGAGCCTGGAGGAGGCCATGTTGGTTTGGCCACTACAGGATGACTGAATTTCTGTTGGTGAGCCTGGATGTCCAGTTCATCTTGGGGTTGTGGAAAGCTTGGAGGCTCTTAAAGCAATCTGGTTTACCCAGAGTTCAAGAGGTTGGGAGCAACCTAGAGCCAGCAAGGAGGCCCACAAGGGTCAATGCTAATTGGGGCAGATGCCCCAGGGGTACATAGCCCAGACTGTTCCCAAGGAGTTCAGCTGGAACCAGATTGCCTCAGGAATGTGAGTGAGGCAAACAACTACTTGATTGTTTGAGCCCCTACACTTGGTACTGGGTGCTGCTTCCCAGCTAAATGTAGGCCAACAGGATTTCTGAAAACTGTTTGCAAAGCTGAACGCAACACTTCCTTCATTTGCATTTAAAAAATAAACTCAGCCTTGAAATGGGCATTAGGCAGGCCCTTCCTGAAAACTGAGAAAAAGTGTAATGGGATAGATTTCTGCTGTCCAAATTGAGGGACTTGCAGGTAACACTAGAACTTTTTGCTAGCATTACTGTTTAAACCCTTCATCCTAAATGTCCTAAGTTAAAGCACGTGTTCACAATCATTCCCAATCCATAATATCCATTATTTATAAATTAAGACAGCTCCTTGATTTCCTTCTTGATATCATAGTGGAAAGGCTCATATCAATCAGAAATAGCTAACACTTTCTGTTATCTAGCCTATCTGCTCCTGCCCTCTCAGTCTCCAGGCACCTATACTACATATTTAGTCAAACGAAAGTTTTGTATAACATTTACTAGCTTTTGAGAAAGTGGATATGTTTCTATTGGAAGTCCTCTGTATCTCTTGCATCAGATCTGGTCTAATAATACTGAGGCTGGGTGTAGTGGCTCATGCCTATAATCCCAACACTTTAGGGAGCCAAGGCAGGTGGACCACTTGAGCCCAGGACTTTGAGACCAGCCTGGGCAACATTTTTAAAAATTAGCCAGGCATAGTGGTGCATGCCAATAGTCCCAGCTATTCAGTAGGCTGAGGTAGAAGGATTTCTTGAGCCAGGGAGGTCAAGGCTGCAGTGAGCCTGATAATAATATGAGAATAATAAGATAAAAACTTGCCAGATTTAATCTCATCATATGCCTACTTTTTAAAAATCAAATCTTTGTAAAAGTACCATGACATGTCATTCTGGGCTTCATGGATTTGCTCTCAGGGAAAAATACATCTGCATACATAGTGAGTTAATACATATGAATGAAGGTTTCTAGATGAGTTTTGAAGATGACCTCCATCTTTTTTTCTCCTTCTGGACTCTATCCACATAGCCATTCTTTTTTAGGAATCAAGAATGACTGTTCTCACTGAGAGCAGATGTAGCTAAAATGAACAATACATATTCAACATGTGGCCGATACACTTATATATTAAATGATAGAGAAAACTTTCAGAAATATGCTTTTTTTTCTTCCAAACTTAAAACATTTTTCTTCCTTTTGAAAGCTTACATTTCTCACTCCATTGAAATGGACTGTTTTAAGAAAGCAGTGGGTAGAGTCATGTCTTCAATGTTCTTTCCTCTGATGACTAAACAAAATTATTATAGTTCACTGGTTTGAATGCAGTTTTGGGTTGTGTTTGCATGTTTGCCTGGTCATGTTATTTATAAAAACCATTCCTCTGTTGGAATAACTGCAGGGCAAAAACAGACCTATCTGGAGAAGTTTGATTTGTTTTCTGTGTCTGTAATCAAATTACTTATAAATGATATGACATGGTTTATAATGCTTGAAATCTTGCTGTCAGAAACATATATATACACTTTGTGGTTGAATTCACCCAGGTTTCCTTTTAAATCATGTAGGTCTCTGAGACATTTCCACCAAAATGTGGTAAAATGCAGAAGTTGGCAATTCAATTTTATTCAGCCTTTCAAGAAGGAAGGCCTAGATAAGCTTTGCTTGTTCATGTCAGTGATAATATTCATCAGTGAGGCCTAAATGTAATTCTGTAGGCTTGCTACTGCTTTGTTGTACTGTCATTTCTGAACCTCAATCTCTCCCTCTCTCTTTCTCCCTCTCTCTCCCTCTCTTTTTTAATCACAGCAAAAAGTTTCTTAAGAGCTTAACTCACAGCCAAGTGCCAGCTCCCCCATTTAATTTGTCCTGCTTCCCCACAGCACTTGTACTTTATGTTCAGGCAGAGGTGAGGTCAGTTCTCAGGGCCCAGCTCGCTGGACACCCTCAATGATGACCTCATTAGAGTCACAGATGTTTGCTGCACTTTGGGAGATGTGGAAAAAACAGAGCAGTAAACTAGGCCAGCTTGCAGTAAGGCTGTTACCCACAATTCAAGATAAAATGCTGGATAGTTCCCACTAGGTTCTGGTCGGCTAGGAAACGGCAACTTATTAATCTTGTGTCAGAGAGCCAGCTGCAGCCGTGGCAGTTACCATATTTCACCACCAACTCCATGTCTGGACAGCCATTGTCTTTTTTTATGAAAAAACTCTACAAATCAGCTGCGTTCTCTCACTCCCTCTCCCTCTCCTTTCCCCCTTACACTTAGCAAAGCCCCCCGCTTGTCCGCCTTGGAGAAATTGCACTCCAGCACTGAGAGAGTTCGGTGCATCGTCAATCCTGTGGTTGGTTTACTAATTCAGAGAGACTGCTTACTTTCCAACTTTAATGATATTCCCTCAGCATATCACTTTGGTTGCCTGGCGACCGGATTTGAGCTAGGCCTCTCATTTGATTCCCACACATCAGACCCTGAAAAGCACTTTTTTTCCCCCGTCCCTCAGCTTTTGATTCTTTCTGCTCTGAAACCCTTCCCCCTGCGGTGTCAGTATGGGTGGGCAGAGCCGTGGTAGAAGAAGGGCAAGGGTGAAGGGCGGCCCGTAGCGCACTGGTCACACATCAAGGCCTCAAAACAAAGCCTCCAGGAACCCTTCCTGACGAACACAAATTCCCCTCAGAAAAAGCAAATTTGGCTTTCCCTTCATAGTGTGGGTGTCATTTTAAGACTTTCCTTAGATACTTTATTAAATCTGATGCTTTTTATTGTTTTTCATGCCGTTTCTCACAAAAGACTTCCTATTATCAACAAGTTGCTATAGGAGTAAGCAAACAGATTATGAAGAACTGAAATAGTCTAATAAACACTAGCCTTCCATCCACCTCCGTATATGTTTTAATATTATAATATGCATATTAGTATAAGAATTATCTATCTTAATTTGTACTAGAATGCACCACTTTTCCCACAGTGAGAAGATGTTTTATGCTAAAATCTGCATGTGAAAATCCACAATGTTGCTTGTAAGGGAAAAGGGAAAATTTGCTTCTTTTGGCCTTTTTAAAGAAAAATAGAGATGCTTTATCTATTGTTGAAAAGGCTCCTCTGAGAAAAATTGTAATGAACATATTTTTGTGTGTTTATGGTTGAGCCTACTAAAAAAAAAAAACAGGGAGAAAAAAGAAAGTAAAAGAAAAATTTATATGAAGTGCATTTGAGTTTTTCCATAGTATTATCTCAATTGTTTAAATTAAATCTTATATGCTGTAATCATGTCCTCAAAACAGCACACACACACACAAAGTACTAGGAGCACTTAATGAGCTGTTTTACTGACTAGAATTAGTGCATAATCACATAGATACATGCAGATTTCAAATATATACGTATATTTTATAGAGGTATAAATACACGTCTATATATTCAGACATGTACTTATACATTACTCTTGAAATATTAAAATTCCTATATGCATGTCTATTATGATGATCCATCTGTTATAAAAGATAGTTCAAATATTGTTGTTAGAGTTTATTTTCTCACAGATCTCTGAAGGATTTGATCATGTAACTCCCATTCATTCTCATGTGCAAATCCCCTGTGTATTGATGGGCAAATGGACTTCTAATTCCACACTAGAACTGAAAGTAGGATTCTTAACCTTTACTCTCTTGTTGTTGAACTTATATAAGGCTAACAAAAGTTCTTTACCCTTTTCTCAGCAATGATTAAAAGTGTGTACAAAGTTACTGCTTTTCCAAAACGCTTTTTGGATTTCTCCCCACACTCACTCCCACAACTCCCTCCATTTTCTGTACTTACAAGATCTATTACCTGCTACCTTAATCCTTACTTAGTTATTAAGTGGCTGAGCTGAGAGAGACAGTTTCATACTGCACATCCCTACATGCAAACAAAGAATGTTTTCAGATGAGCATTTAAGCTTCCTTTTTCTTTCCATTCTAAGTTTTAACTAATATATTATTTGCATTTTGTGGTATAGATGGGCAAAGCAAATATCTATTTATAAATTCTATTGATTCTGTTATTTTAATATTTGGTAGTTTTATACTTCACGTATGCCAAGAACTTTCTTATTTTTAAAAATATTTTTATACACATACACACGTCTCTCAGAAGATATTGAATGAGTACTGTATAAAATATTTCTAGGATGAGAGCTACTATTATTAACAAGATAAGCAGGCTCCGTTCAATTTTACTTTTTTTCTTCTGAGTGGAATGATTGGTAGATGACACCAAAGAGATGCTTTCAAAAGTCCAGTAATAACCACACTAATACCAACATCCCATATTTGGATTGTGTTTAAGGAGGCAAAAGGACAAAGAGAAAAGAAAAGTCAATTGTTTGCAGGGGAAAAACCTATAGGGATACTCAATACAGAGTTAATGAAATGACTTAAACAACTGTAAAGGATATCTCAAGTACACCAAGAAAAAAGAATGTTTAAAACCATCAGTAAAGAGTTTGCCTGAGTTTCTGTGACTTTTCATTAATAAATATTAAAAATGAATGCTAGAAAATCAGTGTTCTTCAATGTAATGCAAAGTACAATTGTTATTCTATTAGCTCTTTCCTTTTCTTTCTCACTCTAATTTGATATAGGCTAGAAATGTAGAAAAAACGGGAACGCCTTAAAAATAATCTCCTTCAAATATTTATAATATTGCCAATATCAAGTTTCTAAAAATCCTGTGATGGAAACCTGATCATTTCTAGTTCCTTTTCAGGAACTAGATCACTGAACAGATATGTGCTTTTGGATGCTGGCCTAAACTGTTTTGTGCACATTCCTACCACTAATAGCAAATCACCTAGGCTGCAGGATGGTCTTGATTCTAGACCCCTGTTCATACAACAGGGACAGAGAGCATGGGTGAGGAATGGGTGATGTTTTACTCTTTCTTTCTGTAGAGGACAAAACAGAGTCAAGTCTGAGTTTGGGGAAAAAGAAAAACGCTTATAAATCTTGTCAATAAATGGATGATCTTCAGAAACTTATAATTATTTTGTGTTAGTTATGTTCACATGACAAGCCATGCATTTATGTAAGATAAAGTAATAGGGAGAAATAAAATATTTTTGATCCATGATTGTTGACCCAAATGAGTGCTTCATTTGTTAAGAACTAGTCACAATTTTTTTTCGTTATTGTCATCAATATGATACATAACATAGTTCCTACATTAAAAATAGTAAGTCTGTCACATTCCCAACTGGTACCTGGCTCTTATTTAGATTCTGCTCTTATAAACAAATACCTACAAATGATGAGCTGAGTAATAATGAAAGGAACAGGAAAATGGAGAAATCTGGAGTCATGTCCTCATTCTTGTCATGGCACATTGAGCCTCAGTTTCCTCACCTGTAAAGCCAGGAAATTGGGTCACAGAAAATCTCAACTAGTCCTTACTATTTGTTTCTTACTACATGGTTCTGCAGCCTCTAGGAAGAAGGACCATAACGATAGTTTCTGTTTCTATGTCATGGAGAGAAAACGAAGGTTCCTGTTCATCTGCGTGTGGGGGTGTGTGTGGGTGTACAAACCACATGAATGTATCAGCCTTTCTAAAATGATACTACTCACATAGGTTTACATGGTGAATATCTGTATGGTCACAGCCTTGAAACAAAGGCTTATGATGTGAGGGGAAAGAAATAGAAAAAGAAATCACTACTCAATATAGACTCCCAGAAGAAATCGGAAACCCTTCCATTTATTGCTCTTTGTGCATCTAACAGCTTTTAAAAGTCACAACAGACTTCTTTTTGAACATTTCTAGCAGATCTCGCTGTTCCTGTTGTTGCATGCACCGAGTTTAAATTCTCAGCACAGATGAACACAGCCCAGCGGAAGTTCTAATCCTCAAAAAGTAGACAAATAACAGGGAAACTCCAACGGCCCCTTAATACAGCTGAACTCTCAGGCCTCCCCGGGATGCGGGATTCTGAGTAGTGTCGGAGTTGGGGTTGCTATTTTGTTTGTCCCCATGAGCCCCACCTCGGCGTGCCGATGCACTGATGTAAGAATTCCAAATGAGCTTGCTCAGAAGGGCCCAGATTAGCTGGGTTGCTAGGATCTGGCCATTCCAACCCCCTTTTCCACTTCAGTGGACTGAGCTTTTGACACTATGAAAAGCACCATTTAAAATTAATTAAAGCTTCTTATTTGGTACCAAATCTCATCACTGCTGACTACATTTAATATGTTTTATGTGTGGCTTTAAGTCCCTGTCGCATCATGTGTTGTATGATCCTGCAATGAAGCAGCTGCAAGTTAGAAAACACAGAAGCAACCTGAATTTAGCTCTTTGGTATTTTATCTGGTGTGTGTGTGTGTGTGTGTGTTAAACTGCAGAGCTAGTCTTCTAGTCTCCTGGATCATGCAAATTTTGTTAAATGATAGAATGGCATTCTATCTGGAATTGAAGGCAAGAGACCTGAGTTCTAGGCCTGCTCAGTCACCAATTTGTTATTAGGATGATGGGAAAGACATAGTTCCTTTTTAAAACTTCAGTTTTCTCATACGTACAAGAAAGAGGCTGGACTGCAGCCTCAGAGGTTGCTTTCAGCTTGACTATTTTAGGATTCAGAGTACAGAAGGCAAAGTTGTGTTGTAGATTAAACCAACAGGTTTTGGGGTAAAAGAGATCTGGGTTTAGATCTCAGCTTAACAACTTACTCTGTAGCACTGAGCAAGTGACCTGATCTCTGTAAGCCTTGTTTTCACCATCTGTAGAGTGGGGTCAATAATAGTACTCCCTCATAGAGATTGTTATGAACTATAAAGAGATAATGCATGTCAGTGCTTAGAACAGTGCTTTGTGCATAGTAAGCCCTCAATAAATGGGAAGTGGTATCATTATAATAAGGGATTACTTATTACCATTGCATTTAGACTCAATATCATTACTGAACAGTCCTGTGGGTTCTCAACTCCTAAACATTTGCTATAAGCAATGTCTTCAAATTAAGGATATTTTGTCACTTACATGGGCCACAAATTATTTTTCCAGTCTATTACTGTCAAATGACTTACTAATAACCCTCTCCAAAAGCCAGAGACCCACATGTCCATCTCATTATTATTCTTTCAAAAGACTACCTGTGTCAATTATATTAAATGATAATAGTAATAATAATAAACACTCTTTAAGGTAGAAGGAAGTTTTGTAGGCAGACAAAAAGGAAGTAAAATTACTCAAACCATGACAAAATATTCTCAGTATCCTGCTTGACTAAACCCAGTCTGAGGTTTTATCTGCCTCTAGGAGCCTTGATTTTTTATGGTGCCTTTTTTTGTTTGTTTTTTAAGTGTGCTATGAAAATATTTATTCTCGTTTTGTTTTCCTTTAATTTTTAAAAAAATTTTACCTGAAGTATACCTATGTATGGTGCCATTTTTAGTAGCGGTTTCTTTGCATGTTGCATTTCTATCTGGACTAGAGAATTTTCCCCCAATCCTGTTTGCGTTTTGGTTTTAACAGGATGGAAAAAATAAAATCTGAGAAGGAATGATTATCCTGAATTGCATTTTAAGATAATTTTGTCTATGTGGGAATCAAAGTATTTTGTCTTACTGGTGAATCAAATAAGAAGTATATACTTGTATATAACCAATCTTCATATATAAGTAATCCAGGACTTGGATGTTTCTGGAAGACTTCACAAAACATGCTGTATTTGCTACCCATGAAAATACTTTGAAAATTTCAACAAATAGGGTGTTTCTAAAAACACTATTGTATCCTTGTATTTTTATATTTTTATCCTGCTCACACTCTGAAAAAAAAGAGTTTTAGAGAAGCATCAACATAAAAACTCCACAGTGGGAGAAAAGTAGACTGTCACACACAGTGAGTGGTGAGCGGACTTCCATTTACCTGGTATAGCAGCCGAAAACACAGGCTGGCCACTCCATTAGCACTTTAAGCAAGGTCAGGAATCATCCCACGTTTTAAACAAGTGACTTATTCAAACTGAAAAATTCTCCGGTTACAATAGTTTGTTGAACTGTCCTGAACGAAAATGTTTTTCAGAGCTTTTCCAACCAACTGAGGCTTTTATTTTTAGGTATCGGTTGGCAAGTTAATCAGAGTTGTGTAAGGTCTCAATTCAAACAATTTTGGAAAGCTACTACATCTGAGTCTCAGTTTCTTTATCTGCATAATGGGAAGGAAAATAATGGTATTTAGCTCATGAGGTTGTTGTGGTGTGATAGTTTACGTAATGTATTTGCAGTATCTGCAATATATGCAGTGCCTGTCACAGAGCAGGTCTTCAGTAAATGGTATTTCTCATCCCCATTTTTACAACAGGGTATTAAAAAGGGTTTAGATATTATTGTGTATTACCACAACATTGATCAGATCTAAGCCATCCCCACCAATATTGTGCGTCGTTGGCCTTAATAGAAAAATCATAACAAAACCCTGAGAAGCATATGATTATCTCAGAAAGCACCAGAATGCTTTTCTCAGTGTAGGAATGTGACAGATACAAGGGGTTTTCTTGGAGGAGCAAATACAACTATTTCCTTGCATAGAACCAGCCTTAACGTTTAATAGCCAGCATACAGCTACTTTCAAAAGAAAGCCCTACTGTTCTGGACCTTTTGTTTCCTGGGTATGACTGAGAATCTCTGTGTATGACTGAGATCAACAGCCAGATATCTAGGAGCTACAGATCAATTACTATTTCCCTCTAACGTGGCTGTGTGCAACTTAGCAAAATGCTGGTATGTTTGTGTGGTCCTCTATCTAAGTAAAGCTATTAATGAATTAATAGGAGAACCAAATAGAAGTGAGGAGGGGAAAGCTACACAGTTACCAGGTATACTTAAAAGAGAAAATAAATGTGAAAATGTTTATTCCCTCTGGTAGGCAGCAACAGAATATTCATTAAATTTAAATTTCATTTGTGTTGTTTCTTTGTGCCTTTTCCCTCAACTTTTGTCATAAAATATTTTATGAAATTCAACTTGACTGTTAAATGTTTTCAGTAACAAAGATGTGTTGTGTTTCTTACTGCATTGCTCTAACAATATAATGTATTTGGTAACAGTGGGGGACAATTATGAACATGAGATTTGGAAAAAATTAAAGTGTGTCTCCTAACAGAACATTTTGTTGCTAAATAGTCTATTAACTAATTATTACAAATGAGTGTCCTTCTAAATATATATGTACAAAAGTCTGAACATATCACTCATCTAGTATTGTGTAATGCAAAAAAAAAAAAGTACTAATTGCTTTTTTCTTTCACTTGGTCATTTAAAACACGTTTTAAACCAGAAAAGAATAATCAAGTTACTTTAGCTCTGGTATCAAGCAAACTGTGAGTAAACGTTTCTGGTTTTGCCCTAAGAATTTATAACATGAAGATAAGTAGTGACTATAGATCAATCTTTGTACCAGTAACTATAGAAGAAAGTTTATTTTATTTCTCCTAAGTCTGATAAGGACAAAGTAAACCCACTAATACCTGCTATAGGCTGGTAAAAAGTTATCTCTCAAATAATCTCAACCTAGAGTCAAGATGTCACTAGCAAAAACATCCAAACCATATAACTTGCATTGAATAGAAGACAAATGAATAGAGATTTTATAAGTAAACATGTGGCAAAATTGTGCATTTACACATCACTTTCCAAATTAATGTTGTTACTGGAGACCACCTGAATGAAACTGGTAGATCTCTTCTATCACTATTACACATTTTCAAACACTAACAATAAAATCAAGAGTATCTGTTACAACTATAGCTGAGTAATTGGCCATACTGAGTCTAAATTTAAATGCTAGATTAATTTAATATGTAACCAATCAATTTATAATTCCTCAGATGATGTTTCGGTATTTGCCACTCACAAGATCTTCCCTCTTTTGATAAGCCCAATTTTGAACACAGATTTACCTTAAATAAATCTTTAAAGAAAAAAACAATGTAAGAATCCATTCTGCTTTCCTGTCAAAATGCAATCAACAGGGAAATAATTCCTTGTTGTATTTTAAAATTTCTCCCTACCCTTCCTTCTGCCCTAAAGATTAAGAACATTTGCTTTTCTTGTTTTCCTGGACAACTCTTTGAACATTACCAATCTCCCGGTAGGCTTCAGGAAGTTTGCTGATCCTATCAGCTTAGGAGCAGCTAAGTTCACAGGAAGGACAATTCTGAAAGCTGGGTGAAGACATTGCCATCAGACTCATTTGCTTGTCATGGTGTATAAATGAGTTTAAATAACTGAATATTGAAAACTAATAGGTCAATTAATATTTAACCCTCGAGTTGCCAAAATAATTTCCACCTTGTGCCAACTGTTAATTGCCTCTCTTTAAATACTGGCTCAAATATTAGAGTAACTATGGATTAAGGTGATGTTTCCTGGTCTGTGAGACAAACCCCATAATTTTGAATTCATCATGCATAATCAAGATTCTCAGAACATTCTCAGCTCAAAGGAGAATGGGGTTGCAACAGTTGAATTGAAAATAAAGCATCTCAGTGATTTCACATTAAGAAGTTGTTGAAAGACTTTAGATCTGAAAAGAGACTTGTTTCCTGTGAAATTAGGTGAAATCTTCATTAGCTATTATGAAAAAGATGTTCCCAGGTTTTAGCATTTGGAAAGAGAGGAAAGGAAAGAGTATCATTGCAATGACAATGTCAGATCTAAAGCTATGGGACATTTCACGTGTACCAGATGAGAATGAGGGAAGGAAATTGCCTTATTTGGCCAGAGGAATGAATCAGAGTTTCGGCTGGTTAATTAGGCAGTTAGTGTAAATAGCTAGTATGCAACAAATAGCTCCAGCAGAAAAGTCCTTAGAACTGTGGATAGGTAGGATGTGCTTCCATTGACTTCATAAAGGCACTAGAAGAGAACTAAAGGAAAAATTGAGTTGTCGTAATTGTGTGTACTTAGCCTCTATAGATATACACAAACAGTACAAACAATTAACTTGTTTTCTGATAATAAACAAGCTAGCATCTTTTAATTTCATGAAGAAATAGGCTGTAATCATGGACAAAGAGGAGCACATCCAAAAAGAAAACCAGATAATCTTTCTTCTGAGGTGGACCATGCATTAGTGAACTTAAAGCCCCCTCTGCCCCATTCATACTCGTGACCTAATGTAATAGAAACCTAATACAGTTGCTATTTTACAAGTGCTCACATGCCAAAAGACCATTCTTTATGTCATATGTAGTATTTCCTTACAGAAAGTCACTATACTGTAATGCACATAGAAGCAGTTATGCCTCTTGTTTGGTGTGGATGGAACTTGACATCAGAGTTAAAATACAGGAAGGAGATGAATTTTTTTAAAGCCAGGCAAATGTTAAATGAATTTATGGGAAAACATTTTTTAAATGTCAAATGCGTTACCAATTAAGGGAATATTGCAATTTAGTTGTTTTAAATGTTTATTTTCACTAGGAAATAAAATCATGGCTTCAAGAAGAAATGCTTTATGTCTGTTTGTAGGTTATGTCTTGTTCAGAAGTAGGAAAAGATAAGAATTGAATATTTAAATAAAAATAATGAAAAAATAAAGCTATATTTCACTGGTGTCATTTGAATTCTATATTCTTCATAGGAATTTTAAATTGTGTGGCAGACTTGATTTTCTTTAAGTGACTTCTACTTGACATCTAAATCACAATAAATGGCTTGGGCATTGATTTCTTAAATGTACTTGATTTTCTGAGAAAGAAATCATCAAACCAAATATTAACCAACCTAACAACTTACATGAAGGTAGACAGTCAATTATATTTTTCAAAATCACCATTTCAACACCCCTCCCCTAACAAAGTCAGTCCTCAGTATAGGGGGAGATAAAAGAAGATACTCTACTTAGCTCAATTAATACTATTAAATTCTACAAATGGTCATACCTCATTTTATCGAACTTTACTTTATTGCACTTAGCAGACATGCTTTTTACAAAGTAAGTTTGTGGCAACCCTGTGTCAAGCAAGTTTATCAGCACCATTTTTCCAATAGCACTTGCTCATTTCATGTCTGTGTCGCATTTGAACAATTCTCATAGAATTTCAAACTTTTTCATTATTATTATATCTATTATGGTGATCTGTGATCAGTGCTTTTGATAGTACTATTGTAAGATCAAATGTTACTATCAGGGTGCTATGAATTGCACCCCTATATAGATGATCAACTTAATCAATGAATGTTGTGTGTGCTCTGACTGCTCCACCGCCTGGCCATTCCCCCATCTTTCTCCCTCTCCCTAGGCCTCCCTATTCCCTGAGACACAACAATATTGAAATTAGGCCAGTTAATGACTCTACAGTGGTCTCGAAGTGTTCAAGTCAAAGGAAGACTTGCATATCTCTCACTTTAAATCACAAGCGGGAAATGATTAAGCTTAGTGAGGAAGGCAGTTTGAAAGCTGAGATAGGCCAAAAGCTAGGCCTTGCACCAGTTAACTAAGCTGTGAATGCAAAGCAAAAGTCCTTGAAGGAAGTTAAAAGTACTACTCCAGTGAACACACAAATGATAAGAAAGCAAAACAGTCTTATTGCTGATATGAAGAAAGACTTGGTGATCTGAATAGAAGATCAAATTAGCCACAACGTTCCCTTAAGCCAAAGCCTAATCCAGTGCAAGGCCCTTACTCTCTTCAATTCTGTAAAAGTGGAAGAGGTGAGGAAGATGTAGAGGTTTGTTCATGAAGTTTAAGGGAGAAAGCTATGTCTATAACATAAAAGTGCAGGGTGAAGCAGCAAGTGCTGGTGGAGAGGCTGCTGCAAGTTATCCAGAAGATCCAGCTAAGATCATTGATGAAGGTGGCTACACTAAACAACAGGTTTTCACTGCAGATGAAACAGCCTTATATTGGAAGAAGATGTCATCTGGGACTTCCTCAGCTAGAGAGAAGTCAATGCCTGACTTAAAAGCTTTAAAGCCATAGGCTGGCTCTTATTAGGAGCCAGGGGAGCTGGTGACTTTAATTTAAAGCCAGTGCTCATCAACCATTCTAAAAATCCTAGGACCCTTAAGAATAATGCTAAATCTACTCTGCCTGGGTTCTGTAAATGGAGCAACAGAGCCTGGATGACAGCACATCTGTTTACGGTTTATTGAGTGTTCTAAGCCCACTAGTGAGGCCGATTATTCAGAAAAAAAAAAATTCTTCTCAAAATATTACTGCTTATTGACAACACACTTAGTCACCCAAGAACTCTGATGGAGAGGTACAAGGAGACTAGTGTTGTTTTTGTGCCTGCTAACACAACATTTACTCAAGTCTTATTCTTTAAGAAATACATTTTGAAAGGATATAGCTGCCGTAGCTAGTGATTCCTCTGACGGATCTGGGTAAAGCAAATTGAAAACCTTCTAGAAAGGATTCACCATTCTAGATGCCATTAAGAACATTTGTGAGTCATGGGAGGAGGTCAGAATATCAATGGTAACAGAAGTTTGGAAGAAGTTGATTCCCACCTTCATGGATGACTTTAAGATGTTCAGCACTTCAGTAGAGGAATTAGCCACAGATGTGGTAGAAATAGCAAGAAAACTAGAATTAGAAATAGAGCCTGAAGATGCGATTTAGTTGCTGTCATCTTATGATAAAAGTAATGAATAAGGAGTTGTTTCTTACGGATGAGCAAAAAAAGTGGTTTCTTTAGGTGGAATCTACTGGTGGTTAAAATGCCATGAGCATTGTTAAAATGACAATGAAAGATTTAGAATATTACATAAACTAGTTGATGAGACAGCAGCAGGGTTTAAAAGGATTCCAATTTTGAAAGAAGTTCTGTTATGGGTAAAATGTTATCAAATAGCATCCCATGCTATAGAGAAATTTTTCGTGAAAGGAAGAGACAGTTAATCTAGCAAACTTCATTGTTGTCTTATTTTAAGAAATTGCCACAGCCACCCCAGCCTTCAGTAGCCACCACCCTGATTAGTCAGCAGCCATCAACTGATATCAAAGTAAGATCTCCGCCAGCAAAAAGATTCACTGTCACTGAAGGCCCAGATGATCATTAACGTTTTTTAGCAATAAAGTATTTTTTAATTTAGGTATGTGCATTGGCTTTTTAAAAAGTCATAATTCTATTGCACACTTAACAGACTACAGTATTGTATAAACATAACTTACATTTACTGGGAAAACACAAAATTTGTGTGACTTGTTTTATTGTGATATTCACTTTATTATGATGGTCTGCAACCAAATATGCAATATCTCTAAGGTTTGCCTGTATTTTATCAAAATGTTTAATTTAGAGGTAATAATTTAGTTTAAAAACAGTTGTTGAGACTAACTAGATGTGTTAAAGAAGTTGATACGAAAAATGTTGAGTGTCAGTGAAACTTAGCTGAAAGCCAATAGGATTGGCCATCTAATGGCGATTAAGTATGCTATAAATTTAAATCTTTGAAATACTTGTTAAGATTTATTCAGGCAGACAAACAAAGATAACAAAAGTCTTTTGTGTGTTTGTCAGTCATTTCCACTCCTCTGTTGTTGTAGTGTCAAATAATGTCAGTTATTTAAGGGCAATTACTGTAATTTTAAATTCTCAACAAATTAAACTATAAAGACTACAAGTCCAAGAAGGACCTTACTCATTTTTCAAGTACATTTTTCATCTTCCATTTTTTAAGGGTGTTTTAATTGCTTCAATGTGGAAAAAGGAAAAGGAGATTTTTTGTGTGTGTGTTGGTGCTTTTCAATTTTTTTAAATAAAAGAACCATGTTTGGATATTTATTTTTCATTTAACTATGTTTTATGAAATTTTTCCAATGGTACCATGGTTTTTCAGATGGGTAAGTGGAATTACTTTTAATTAGATCTTATTTGTTTTTCATATTGGAGTAGCTATGTTTTTAGCCCTCTTTTGTATTCTATATATATAATCTAATGAATTTACGTTAGAGGCAAGAAAAAAAAGTCCATGGCAGCAAAATAAAGCCCAAAATGAGTGAAAACAATGCAGTCAAATTGTGTTGGACAATAAAATGTCCTACCAATAAAAATATTGAAAATAAATTGTAAGCATAATTAATTTGAATGAGATCATTAAGGTGGTTCATAAAATAATTTCAAGCGAAGCAAGAAAATAATTACCTCCCCTAATCTTTAAGCTATGTTGACAAAGTTTAAATGTTATATAATTTAAGAGGAAGGATTCAATACATTTTATATTTCATGAGATCCTTTTTTAAGATTTAGAGCAGCATCTAGGATTTCTTTGCAGTAATAAAGACAATGATCCATTATGTTCTTCTATTACTAATTATTCTGTAAAGATTGTCTGTTCCAAAAGATAATTAGAAGGGGTGAAATTTAATTCCATTAAACAGAACTCAACTGGGACATAATGAAATTTTGCTGTGAAGTTGAAGACTTTGAAGCCAAATAAAAAGCTTTTACATAGAGAAATGAGATTGTAAATCTCACACCTTATTCATGCGGGGCATATTTAAGACATACAAGAACAAGATGATATTTATCATGACTTTTGAGTGTTCAGTTAGCCCAAACATTCATAAAGAATGTTTCTTCACTTATTTAAATGAGAAGGTTAGTGATAGACAAAGGTACTTTTAGATTCCAAGTTTGTTCATTCATTTATTCAACAATAATGTTTTGTGTAGCTGCTATGCATTTGACCCTAAACAAGATATTAAGGGTATCAAGATTATAGGGAAGCAGTGACTGCCATGAAACAGCCCAAAGTCTAGTCCTTTTATGATGATCAGTTGAATTCATTTCATTTAGCAATAAAATTTGAAGTATCCATCATGAAAACCTAGACTTAACAGATTTCCATTAAGTTCTTGCTTTCTCTGGTGGATAAATTTATGCAAATGAAGAAGACTGAGTTCTTGCTCTCAAAGAGCTTATCAACCAGCAGAGGCAAACATGTACATTTACAACTGCAACAAACTCTAGCAAACTTAAAAAGACATCTGATTCCCTTAAATTCTTGTCTATCACCCTTTACTTAAGTCACCATTGCACAATGGTTGTTACACTGTCTTAAGATTTTTAGTATGTCTTCCCCTTTAGATTGGAAGCAACATGAAGGCAATCTACTGTATAGATTATGTTTACCTTTGTGTTCTTCATACCAAGAACTTAGCACATAGTAGGTGTTCGATGGATGAATAATAGAAGACAATGACTGATAACTAGCCTTCATGGCAAAGACAATGACCACTCTAGCCTATGAATAGGTGAAAATAGAGCTCCAAGAGATTTCATTTTTCAAAAAGCACATAGTTGTTAAAAAGCAGAAACAGAATTTGAAATCAGGTCTAGATGGTTCCAAAGACCTGTTCTTCCCAAGTACTGAAAAGTCATACCACTCGAGGGAGCTATAAGCAATAGAGAAGGTGAGCCCAGTTGTTTTGTTTTGTGTTGTCTTTTAGAATAATAGAACATTTTCCTCTAGTTCTGTGTGCAGTAGAGTAGAACAAGAGCCCTCAATAAGAGGGGTAGAAGGAAGATGGATGAAGTGAAGTTTTATACAAAAAATAGAGACTCACAATATAAAAGAAAAAGAAAATCCCTGTTACCTAGTACTGCTCACTAAATCTAAAAGAGAAGAAAGGGAAAATTCCTAGTACAAAGGAGAATAAGAGTTTACAGCTTCTAACAAGGTCAAAGTAACTAATACTAGAGAAGCCAGTTTCTGAATACCTCGCTTTAGGTTCAAGAGAACCTTGGAATAGCTTGTATCTAATCAAGAATAGTTATGTGAATTAGTAAGGTCTCCCCTCAAAAATCTGTTTTTAATGGTCAGTTTGGAATGATAGTTTATTTCCTTGGTCCTTGAATTAATTGAAGTCTGTAGCCCTTAAATATAAGAATGATATTTTGGCTCAGGGTTACTTGTACCTAAGGAGCCTAGGCCCTGAATATCTTATCATTCTCAATAATGTCTCAGAACTGAACTCATTTGACCCCAAAATAAAGAGGGCCCAGAGCTATGTATCAGGGTCCCATATACAAACTAATTCTATTGTATTACACTTGTTGAGGCTGATAGAATTGTTCTCTTTCTCTTTTTCTCCATTTCATTCTTTCTCCCGGTGCTCACAGATGAAAAAGTTTATAGCTCTGTGTAACAGACAGATAATGTCTCCCAAAGATATCTTCATCCTAATTCCTGAAATTGTGACTATGATACATTATACAGGAAAAGGGAATTAAGGTTGCGGATGTAACTAAGTTTGCTAATCAGCTGACCTTGAGATGGAGAGAGTATCCTGGATTATCCTTGTGAACCCAATGTAATCACAAAGGTCTTCCTTATATGTGAAAGAGGGAGGCAGAAGGGGAGAACCAGATAGATTGCAGTATGAGATGGTCTTGGCCAGACACTACTGACATTGAAGATGGAGGATGAAGCCCATGAATCAAGGAATGTGGTGACCTCTAGAAGCTGAAAAAGTCAAAGTAATGAATTTTGCCTTAGATCCTCCAGAAGGAACACAGCACTGCCAACACCTTGATTTTAGACCAGTGAGACCCATTTCAGACTTTTGATTTCCAAAAATGTAAGATAATAAAGTTGTGTTGTTTAAAGCCACCAAATTTCTAGTACTTTGCCACAGCAGCAATAGAAAACTAATATACCATGGGAACCTTTGTACCATCACAGGAAAAGTGACAGCACAGAAAGCAGAGCAGATAAACAGGTTAGGCCTTTGGGGACATTGTTTAGCCACTGAAGTAAAATGTATTTTTGAGAGAGAAGGGACATACGTTCCTTATAGAAGGATTCCATATAATAAACATAGAATGAAAATTGAATAACCTGCTTCTGAATGAATTTTGGGTAAATAATGAAATTAAGACAGAAATCAAGAAGTTCTTTGAAACTAATGAAAACAAAAATACAATGTACCAAATTCTCTGGGACACAGCTAAGGCTGTGTTAAGAGGGAAATCCATAGCACTAAATGTCCACTTCAAAAAGTTAGAAAGATCTCAATTTAACAACCTAATATCAAACTGAAAGAACTAGAGAACCAAGAACAAACAAATCCCAAAGGTAGCAAATGACAAGAAATGACCGAAATCAGAGCTGAACTGAAGAAGATAGAGACACAAAGAGCCATTCGAAAGATCAACAAATCCAGGAGCTAGTTTTCTGAAAGAAATAATAAAATAGATAGACCACTGGCTAGACTAATAAAGAAAAAAAGAGACAAGATTCAAATAAACATAATCAGAAATGACACGGGGGAGACTACCACTGATCCCACAGAAATACAAACAACCATCAGAGAATATTATGAACACCTCTATGCATGTAAACTAGACAATCTAGAAGAAATGGATAAATTCCTGGACACATACATCCTTCCAACACTGAACCAGGAAGAAACTGAATCCTTGAACAGACCAAAATGAGTTCTGAAATTGAGGCAGTAATAAATGGCATACCAACCCAAAAAAGCCCAGAACCAGGTGAATTCACAGCTGAATTCCACAAGATGTACAAAGAATAGCTGGTACCATTCCTACCAAAACTATTCCAAAAACTTGAGGAGGAGGGACTCCCCCTAACGTATTCTTTGAGGCAAGCATTATCCTGATAACAAAACGTGGCAGTGATACAACATAAAAAGAAAACTTTGGGTCAATATCCTTGATGAACATTGATGCAAAAATCCTCAACAAAATTCTGGCAAACTGCTGCTGAATCCAGCAGCACATCAAAAAGCCTATCCACCATGGTCAAGTAGGCTTCATTCCTGGGATGGAAGGTTGATTCAACATACACAAATCAATGAATATGGTTCATCACATAAACAAAACTAAAGATAAAAACTACATGATTATCTCAATACATGCAGAAAAAGGTTTTGATAAAATTCCATTCATGTTAAAAACTCTCAATAAACTAGGTATTAAAGGAACATACCTCAAAATAATAAGAGCCATCATCTATGACAAACCCACAGCCAACATCATACTGAATGGGCAAAAGCTGGAAGCATTTCCCTTGAAAACCAGCACAATTCGAGGATTCCTTCTCTCACCACTCCTATTTAACATAGTATTGGAAGTTCTGGCCAGGGCAATCAAGAAAGAGAAAGGAATAAAAGGCATCCAAATAGGAAGAGAGAAGTCGAACTATCCCTGTTTGCAGATGACATGATCATATACCTAGAAAATCCCATAGTCCCAGTCCAAAAGCTTCTTAAACTGATAACCAACTTCAGCAAAGTCTCAAGATACAAAATCAATGTGCAAAAATCACTAGCATTCCTATATACCAACAACAGTCAAGCCAGGAGCCAAATCAGGAACGAACTCCCATTTGCAATTGCCAGAAGAATATTAAAATACCTAGGCATACAGCTAATAGGGAGGTAAATGATCTCTACAAGAAGAACTACAAACCACTGCTCAAAAAAATCAGAGATGGCACAAACAAATAGAAAAATGTTACGTGTTCATGAATAGGAAGAATCAATATAATTAAAATGGCCATACTGCCCAAAGCAATTTATAGATTCAATGTTATTCCTATTGAACTAGCATTGACACCCTTCACAGAACTAGAGAAAGCGATTTTAAAATTCATATGGAACCAAAAAAGAGCCCAAATAGCTAAGGCAATCCTAGGCAAAAAGAACACAACTGGAGGAATCATACTACCCAACTTCAAACTATACTACAGGGTTTTAATAACCAAAACAGCATGGTTCTTATACAAAAACAGACACATAGACCAATGGAACAGAATAGAGAACCCAGAAATAAGGCTGCACGCCTGCAACTATTTGATCTTCAACAAACCTGACAAAAACAAGCAATGGGGAAAGGATTCCCTATTCAATAGATGGTGCTGGGATAGTTGGGTAGCCATATGCAAAAGATTGAAACTGGACCCCTTCCTTCTACTATGCTCAAAAATTAACTCAACATGGATTAAAGACTTAAATGTAAAACTCCAAGCTACAAAAACCCTGGAAGACAACCTAGGCAATACTATTCAGGACATAGGCATGGGCAAAGAGTTCACGATGAAGACACCAAAAGCAAAAATCGACAAATGGGATCTAATTAAACTAAAGAGCTTCTGAACAGCAAAAGAAACTATCAACAGAATAAACAGACAACTTACGGAATAGAAGAAAATTTTTGCAAACTATACATCCGACAAAGGTCTAATATCCAGTGCCTATAAGGAATTTGAACAAATTTACAAGAAAATAAAAAACCCCATAAAAATGTGAGCAAAGACATAAATAGACACTTTTCAAAAGAAAACATATATGTGGCCAACAATTGTATGAAAAAAAGCTCAACATCACTGATCATTAGAGAAATCCAAATCAAAACTGCAATGAGATATTACTTCATACCACTCAGAATGGATATTATTAAAAAGTCAAAAAATAACAGATGCTGATGAGGTTGTGGAGAAAAAGGAACATTTATACACTGTTGATGAGAGTGTAAATTAGTTTAGTCATTGTGGAAGACAGTGTGATGATTCCTTAAATACCTAAAAACAGAAATACCATTCAGCCCAGCAATCCCATTACTGGATATATACCCAAAGGATTATAAATTATTCTATTATAATTTATATTTTTATATTTAATTATATTATTATATTTATATTTAATTATTTATAATATAAAATATTTTTATATTTAATTATTATATTATATAATGTGAACACATGCACACATATGTTCATTGCAGCACTATTCATAACAGCAAAAATATAGACTCAGTCTAAGTGTCCATCAATGATAGACTGCATAAAGAAAATGTGGTACATAAACACCATGGAATACTATGCAGCCACAAAAAAGAACAAGATCATGCCCTTTGCAGGAACATGGATGGAGCTGGAGGCCGTAATCCTTAGCAAACTAACACAGGGACAGAAAATCAAATACCTCATGTTCTCACTTATAAGTGGGAGCTAAATGATTAGAACACATGGACACAAAAAGGGGAACGACACACACTGGGGCCTATCAGAGGGTGGCAGGTGAGAGGAGGGAGAGGATCAGGAAAATAACTAATGGATACTAGGCTTAATACCCAGGTGATGAAATAATCTGTACAACAAACCCACAAGCCACAAGTTTACCTGTGTGACAAACCTGCACATGTACCCCTGACCTTAAAATAAAAGTTAAATGAATAAATAAATAAATGTAGAAGCAATGAGGAAAAATAGAAAATTATCTTTAGAACTCCACAGTAATAATCTCTCTAAGCAAGATCCAGTACTGAATGCTGAAGTTAGTGGGTGAAACTTTAAAGAGAAACAGAACATTTCCATAGCCTCAAATTATCTCCACTCCCAAATGTTTATTACTTAATGTGCTAGTTTTAACATATCTCCACAAATTCTTTGATATTCCTCCTTCTAGAAAGTGGAAATCAGCTCACCTCCTCTTTCAGTACAGGTTAGACTTAGAGACTCCCTTTTAACAATTGAATATGGAAAAAGAAAAACGGTAACTTCACAGTGGAGAAACTCAAACTGAGTGACATTCTACAAAACATTTGACAAGTACTCTTCAAAAGTGTCAAGGTCATGAAAATTAAGGAAAGATTAAAATTGTTTTAAATTGGAGGAGACTAAGGTAACATGACAACAAAATGCAATGTGGTATTCCAGATTGGAGCCCGGAAGAGAAAAATATAGTGGAAAACCTTGGTGAAATCTAAATAAAGTCTATAGTTTTGTTAATGGTATTGTACCAATGTTAATTTTGATAATGGCATTGTGATTATGTAAGGTAACAGAGAAAACCAGAAAAAGGATATGTGGGAGCTCATTGTACTACTTGTGAACTTCTCCCATAAATAAAACTGTTCAAAAATAAAAAGTTTAAAACAAACAAATAAACAATTAAAAGACAAAGAACAAATTGAAGAAAATGTTTAATACAGATGGCAGAAAAAATGATTGGTAGTCTTACTACAAAGGGGCTTTTATAAAGCCATTGAAAAGTCAGGAAACAAAATAAGCAATACATAGTGAGAAATGCAAACGTGACAATTATAGAGGGAAATACAAACATATAGGAGTAAACAACCTTACTAAGAATCAAAGTCATGAGAAATAAAATCATATTTCCCTTTTGTCAACCTATCTAATTAGAAAACATTAAAAAGAGATAATACTCTGTCTTTGAGGTTATGAAAACAATAGACACTCTCATATTTTCCTGTTAAAATGAATAATAATGCAAAATGGAATACTACAAAGACAGAAAAGTGATGTTATAAAATAACTTTTAATGGCATAGAAAGATACTCATGATATTTTATAAAGTGATTTTTGAAAACTTTGGATTTTTAAAAAATCTCCTATGACATGATCTATTTTCATATAAAATATATATTATGTGTATCTTAAAAGCCTGGAAGGTAATATGCCAAAATATTAACTGTGGTTACCTTTGTGTAGCAGAACACAGAATTTTCATGTTTTTCTTTCTCTTTATCTCCGTTTTCTAAATTTTCTGTAAGAAATATACATTAACTTATGTTTTAAGATTTTTCCATAAACAAATGAAAAGTGGCAAAAAAAAAAAAAAAAAGAAAGAAAAAAGGCAGTCAATCCATCTCAGTCAGTCATATTTGTCACTAAAACTGTTACGGAGTGCCTGTCTCTGTGTGCGGCCCCGCCTGTCTTCAAGTTTACAGCTCTGTCAACCTATGTGTTACTGGCTTTGGTGATCTGTTTTTGAAAGGAGCATCTTTGATCCAGGCTCACAAGCCATAGGGAGTAGACTTTGAGTTGATGTTGGTTATGGTTGGGAACAAAAATAATCTTTTGTTGAAAACATCACTATTTTTATTGAGATAAAGATGACCTTAAATGGATAATGAGGAAAAGATTCATATCAAGCATTGGGTGAGGGGAGTGGAAGTCCCCCTTTCATTTTTTAGAAACAGTTTGAGAACCATTGCTCAGTCACTAACTTAGAAAAGAATGGCTGGTGAAATACAAAGCCATGTCAATTCATGTGGAAACAGGCGAACATTCCACAAAAGAGCTGATTTGCTAACGCAGGTCGGAGTATTCATCCCGGAATCTTGGTGGAATCTCTGACTTTTACCCTGGACTCAAAATTCCTCTAGGCACAAGTTACAGAACCAAGAATTAGTTGAAGAATACTCACAGGCTTCTGGCATATAAAGGGCTAATTAACTCCTGATTGGATCCTGCTAAATCCCCATTTCCCTTTGAATTACTTCCAGACTTTGCCTCTACCCCCTAAAAAAGTTAAAGTACTGTATAAAAAATAAAATTTGCAGCTGAGGGTCTTAATTTAATCATCTTACTTCTGCAATGGTATTTGAAAACACCGGTGTTTGAAAACAGTATGTTTACCTTTCTGTTGAACTGTCACTTAAATTGTTCGTGGCAATGATCTGCCAGGCAAAACATGCACAAATCCAGGCCTGAACCAACAGTCTCAAACAGGAAAAAGATTCCCATGGGGGAAGATGATGTTTGCATTGCCTAAGTGATGCTAAAGCAAACCTTGTTCATTTAGGTGGACAGAGTGAATAAAATCCTTGGGATGGATTAATAGCAAAGGTGTGTTTCAGAAGAAATGCTCTGTGCAAGTATCCATTTCTACATTAGGACCACAGGTACTGAGGGCTACCTCTGATGCTTCACACCTTTGCCAAATTCTCCCTGTTTTCAGAAAGGAAAAGCACTCTCAAGCAAAACACAGGACTTTGAATCCAGCGAGGCCTGCCTTTGGAACCTGTTACCTATTAGCAATGTGCCTCAGCAAGTCAATAAATCCCTTTTTGGTCCTCAGTTTCCTCATCTGTAGAATGTGAACTAAATAAAATAAAATAAAATAAAATGAAGACATTTTAGCAATCAGTTCCTTAAAAGATGGCTGTGAGAACTCAATGTGGTTCTATGTTGAAATGGCAGGTACACTTGAAATGGTAGTTATTATCACCGTGAACTTCACATGCATGGCTGACTCTCCATCTGAAAATATGGTTCCTGATACCCTGCCTTGAAATATTTAAAAGCAACTGGCACAGAGTTGAGGACAAGAGATCTCTTTTCTCTATTACGTAAGCAGAAAGAAGCACCTGAATATAAAGTGTTGGAAGTCCTAACATAACATTCTAATGATAGGGTATTGTCTAGCTAAAGATACGAAAAAATCTTAGAGTGATGAATTTTTAACATTGAAATTTGACTTACCTCTTGGCTCCACTGCCATAAATCCATTTTGGAAACAGTCCGAGTATAAATAAACAAACAGTCAACTGTTCTCTGGATGTTTGGGAGAAAGCAGGTGGTGATTGAGAAGACATGGGTCAATGTGTGTGAGAGAGTTAAAAACAAATGTCTTATGAGGTAAGTAACTTGAACAATAAGAATGGAAATCTTTTTTGAATGGGAACCCAGGTCACTTGGGTCTTTGCTCTGGGAGCCTCTTTGTTCTGTTAGCAACATTTGGGTAAATTGCAAAGCACAGTCCTCCAAGTGTGGCCACTTTCTCTGTCCTTGCCTCGTCCACTTCCCTTTCCCTTCCTTTATTGTGGGGCAGGAATTTTCTCTCACTTGATTCATCTTTCCCCATTGCTCTCCTCTGTTTGCCCACAGCTTCATGTTGGCTCACACATTACCTTGCCCCAGTCCTCACCACTAGTAGGTGTTCAATGGTATCTTCTGTTGGAAAACAGGACAGAACATCTGATGCTACCCAAATGCCTTTCCCTTTTTGTTCTCCATACCAGCATCACATATGCCCTTTCTAACTGGTTAGCCCAAAGGGATTGTTGAGGGCACCCTGGGGATACTGTCTGTTAACTGAGAGTCATTTCCTTCCCTTAGCACCACTAATAGAACGTTTCATTTGAGCTCAGAACTTATATTTGGATAACTGTGTTGAGATGACACTTTCTTCCCATGCCCTCTGCTCTGTACTCCCAGATCATTCTCAGAGCTTCTAGCATCCTATATTGTAATGTAGTAAATATGTGGGGAGACCAGTGTTTCCCTCCTGCTTATTGCTAAATTATCCACAGGAAAATTAAATACACACTTTGGGCTCTGGCAAAGCAGAGGCGTTAAACAAAACAAACTACTCAAACCATCAACACAAAAAACAAACAAAAGCAGAAATGGGCAATTAGAAGACCTCGAAAGATGCAACTTTAATGTAGAACACTTCATTTTTATGTCTTTAAAACAGTTAAATTGTATTTTGAAACATCTGTGGGAAGGGAACACCATCAACCTTCCAGAATTCAGAGACTCCTCGATTCATACTCTGTGCCTGTTCTTGATGAGAGATTCTTAAGTGAAGTCTCCACCAGTCCCCTGAAACCATATTCAAAATCAAGTGTTTGTGCATATGTCCATTTTTTCGGGCGTAAAAGCTTTTAAGTTTCATCAGACTCTCAAAGGACTGTGGAAGCCTGTACTGTTTAAGAATCACGGCACTAGTGAGCTGGAGAGAAGAACTATGTTTGATTGATTTTTGTATGTTAGGGGCTAGGTCAGTGTCCAGCAGGGTGGGCACACAATATTGGTTAATATACGGTGAGTCTTCCGGAGTATTGAGATTATTTTGGCACTTTTATGCATCAAAGAGATGTAATTCGTGATTCTGTGACCCTATTCTTTTGTAGTTATTTAACATTTTGGTCTACTTGATGGTGATACACACACACACACACACACACACACACACACACAGACACTTTCTTCTTTCTAAATTATTAGATGGTCCCTAACGCATTGGTAAGCTTAGACTAGCCCTATGATCAAACTTGATAAAATGGTTGTTTGCAAATTGGAGTTTGCTACTACAGTCGTCCCTTTATACTCATGGTTTTGTAACCTCAGGTTCTGCCTCTGCAGATCCTGCAGATAAAAAATATTTTTAAAATAAAAATAGCAATACAACATTAAAAACAGTGTAACAACTATTTACATTTGCATTTATATTGTATAGATACTATAAGTAACCTAGAGATGATTTGAAGTATACAGGAAGTTGTACATAGGTGATATGCAAATACTACACCATTTCATATGAGGGACTTGGGAAACCTCAGGTTTTGCTATGCTATGGTTCCTGAAACCAGTCTCCAGCAGATATCAAAGGACAACTGAATTTAAGTCAGAAATGTTTTTAGGTACTCCTTCTTCTCATTTGTCATTTTAAAATCAACCTGTTATTGCTTTGTTTGTTTTAAAAATTAGCTGGTGTTGTTTGCAGGCAAAATAAGTCCAGAAAATTTTATCCTCATTTATCAGAGTTTCCCCAGTATCTTTGTGTGTGAGAGTCAGTCCTCCGGGAAGCCTGTTAAACATGGGGATTCCAGGGCCTCATCCCCAGAGGGTCAAGATAACTAGTCTGGAATCCACATTTTTAACAAAGACCTCAATTGATTCTGAGAAGGATGTTCTATCAGTCTTTGAAAAACACTATTTTATATTGGTTCACTCTCCCCATTAATATTCATTGAGGTTTAAATCTAAATTTAGGGGGAAAAAATGGTCATGTATCACTTTTAAAACTTTCCTTTGAATCTTCATTTCCACGAGACAAAGAGAATGTGGAAAAATGCTTTAGGGGAAAAGGAACTAACCCTATTTTAGGCTTGCTGTGTTTTGTTTTTCATTTTTAATATGTGGATGATTTCTAAAGTAATCAGTGAAAACCTAGGTAGCACTGGAAAAACTTTTCATGTTTGCTTTATCTTTGGTGCCAGAGCACATTAAATGTTAACACTGGGACTTGCAAGGACCCCCAGCTGGTGGATCCCTGAGGACAAGGACAGAAGTTCACAACGCTCGGCCACTCTGCTTGTAAGTTTGTCTTCATGGAGCCACAGCCTCAGTATATTATGGCAATTTATTGAGCTCTGCCTGTTGTTACAGATAAATGTGTTGATAGGGCAGAGCCTTTCTCCTCACATACCCTCCTGACAAGGAGGGACTATGCTTGCTTTAGTTATGTTTATTTTAAGAACATTTGTTGAGTTCTTGTATGAGATAACTACAGATAGCTGATTTTATGTACATTTCATTTAATTCTCACAATAACTCTGCAAATTAGGGTTGTAGTTGTCAGATATGACATATGTGGGGTATGATATACAGTAAATGATGATTGATATGGTTTGGCTCTGTGTCCCCACCCAAATCTTATCTCAAGGGAGGAACCTGTAATCTCCACAGGTCAAGGGAGGGAGGTGATTGGATCTTGGGGGTGGTTTCCCCATACTGTTCTCGGGCTAGTAAGCGAGTTCTTACATGAGTGAAATCTGATGGTTTTGGAAGTGTTTGACAGTTCCTCCTTCACACATTCACACTCTCTCCTGCTGCCTTGTTAAGAAGGTGCCTGCTCCCCCTTCTGCCATGATTGTAAGTTTCCTGAGGCCTCCCCAGTCATGTGGAACTGTGAGTCAATTAAACCTCCTTTGTTTATAAATTAGCCAGTCTCGGGTAGTATCTTTATAGCAGGTGAGAACGGACTAACACAATAATGATGATGGTGGTGGTGATGATTCCCCATTCACCCCAGGGACTCTGCAGTCGCGATGCTGTGCACAGCTGTCTCCTTCTTAGACACCACACTGTAAAGTGCAAGATAAGCATCTTTTCTGATGCAATGATAATAAAAACATGAAGATTTTAAAGTAATAAATAAATAAATATTATTCCTATTCCACAGAGAAGAAAGCTGAATTGAACAAGGTTAAGTGACTTGGCCAAAGTCACAGGCAGCAACTACAACAGCTGGAATTTGAATGTTTGTCTAATGACTTCTGTCTTATGGTTTGTATAGTTGTGCAACAGGTGTGTGTTCCAAGCCTGTCTTGGATGTTTTTCCATAGCTAGTCATCTTCCCCACAAAACAGAGGGTGGTCCTCAAGGAGAGCAGGATGTCTTCTAGAGCAGAGTCTTCCAAAGAGCACAGGAGACCAGGGGCTCCTTGAGGGAAGCAACTTTGCCTTATTCCTATTTGTGTCTTTCAGCATCTGGCACAATAAATGCTTGTCTCTCAATATTTGTCAAGATGGGTACACAGACACTCTTTATTGTAATAGTATCTGTTTCCTTAAGTTTGGTATCTGAGTGACAATAATAATGACTAACATTTACGGAGCTCTTGCTAGTTGCTTTACTGATAGTACCTGTTATGGTCTGACTGTTTATGTCCTCCCCCAAACTCCCATGTTAAAGCCCTAACTCCCAACGCAATGGTATAAGGAGGCAGGACCTTTGGGAGGTAATAAGGTTTACATGAGGCCCTCATGATGAGATTGGTGCCCTTATAAAATGAGACCAGAGTGCTCTCTCTCTCTCTCTCTCTGTCCTGCCATGTGAAGATGGAGCAAGAAGATGGGCATGTGCAAGCTAGGAAGAAGACAGCACTCACCAGTGACTGAAGTGGCCAGTACTTTGATCTTGGACTTCAAGCCTCCAGATCTGTGAGAAATAAATTTTTGTTGTTTAAGCAACCCAGTCTGTGGTGTTTTGTTACAGCAGCGCAAGTGAACTAAGACAATACACTATGAGCTAATACCATTTTATCAGTGAAGAAACTGAGGCTTAGGGAACTTAGCAGCTTTCTCAAAGTCACACAGCTGGCATTTGGACCAGGCTAGTCTGACTCCCTGAGGGAAGGGCTGTTTCTCTGTGCTAAGCTGTTTCTTTGCCCTTTTCTGTCTGAGGGGGAATTGAAATATAAAGCAACAACCTATTGCAGAAATATTTGAGTAAACAAACTTCAGAAAGGGTATTAGAACCCAAACTAGCTTTCAAGTAGAAAAATCACGGTTTTCCTGGGTGCTGTTAGTGTGAGAATACAGGAAATGTCTTTGGACCCATAGGTGGGAATTATGGGCAGGTCTCATAGAACAGGCACCTAGAAGGTAGTCAGTAATCAAGAAAACATTTCTTTCCAGGAGACCGCACGATTCCCCTCATCTCTGTGTGTCTCTCATCATTTATCGGTCTGCTTCCCTCTTCACCTGAGTCCTCTGCTTGATCTTTTGGGGTGCAGCCCTACAAGGAACCCCAACCTACATTCTGCTTGTCTCCACTGATCTGCTCTGTCTTTGAGTATTTCCAGTTCTAGAAACTGGTAGAAAGCCAGCTCATGTGAGTGAGACCATATGTACCACAGGTGGCTGACCAGCTACTTCTCTGGTTCTTTATCAAAACCGTTGGATACATGTAGCCCAATCAGTGGTCATCTCTGCACAAACAAACAAAGAAACAAAACCCAGCCCTTCACCCTTTCTGTGAATGGGAAGCAATGTACAGAACATATTAAGCCAAGAGGTAGGTAAGGCAGAAAATTGAAAGACGGTATCTGTTATTGATTTGGTATGAGTTAAAGGTACATGGCTCTGTTTTAGATATTTTATAATAATAAAAATGAAAAAAGAGAAAGGAATTGCACCACAATTAAGTTTTCAAAATATGTTTATTTTTCCCCTAATTTTTCTTGAGGTTATTTAGATATTTCTTGGCAAATCTTCATGGGAACGTATGTGAAAGCAGACATGTTTATTTTCTTTGATTTGGTGGAATGAATTATCAAAATTCTGGTTTCTAACATTGGTAAAACTTCTGAGTAAAAAATTTCTAATAAATGAAGTGTTAATACCAAAAAAAGAGTGTTGGCTATCAGTGGTATGTAAATAAGGTATAAAATGTCATCAATAATAATTTTGATCACCATTTTCTTGGGTATATTATAATAAGACAAATGTTGCTCCCAAAGAAACTGCTGATTCTGGGGCAGGAACAAGAGCTCACCAAGAAATCCCGGTACCAAAATATTTCCCCTGGTCACCCGGCCACAGGGAACTGATGGCCAAATCACAGACTTGAAACCTAATGGCTGTGAGTGCACATCAACCTGCTCATCTGTCTGATATTATTATGCAGTTTTTGGAAAGCCATAATCTCTACATCAGATTCTTTTTTGCAAAATAAGAAATAATACTGGGATCTTGCCTCAAAAAATCAGTGAAGATCAGCTCATAGAAATGTTTGAAATCTAGGTAGTACTGCACATTTGTGGACGCTAGAGAATGACTGTAAGAAGTGACCTTAGGTGGGAAAAGCCCACTGTTAGGTCTTGGCTCATACTTCACTTTGCCAGTTCCCAACCTTGCGATTTTGGACAGGTTATTTAATCTGTAAGTGTGTTTCCATTTCATCACATATAAAATAGAAATATGAAAACCTGCCTTTGAGCATTGTCATGGGGATTAAATGAGATAAGTTCTGTCTGGCACATACCAATGCACAAATAAGCTTAGCAAATGTTTTTGTTTTTTAACTAGATGAAGGTAAGCGTTTCCAGTGGTATGTTTTTCTTTAGGAAAAAAATATCGGGACATGCTTTTAACATAAACCTGAATCTAATTTCTATGTAATAATGGACAAGATAAGACTCCAGAAATATTTTAGAATTTTCTTAGATGAGCTCTATTAATCTATGTTAAAAGAGGAAAAACCTTTTACTATAGACTGAGAAGGAAGAGAAAGGAAAGAAAATGGCCTATTTAAACAATGAGGAATACATATATATTTGTCAGTATCTTAAAGAGGCTTTTCTTATACAAACAGGAGTATTTGCTGGTCAGTGCCCAGATTTTTTTTTCTTTTGATGTACATTAAAAAAATTAAAAGAAATATTCTTAGAAAGACATCTGTGCCTGGGGTGACTCACATTTGATCAATCCCTGTGAACTGAGCTTTTCAGGGGATGTGCAATTATTTGCTCAGTTAGGCTTAAACTTTTTATTTATCTAATCACCCCTCTGTAATGCTTTGATCTGAACTTCCAAGGCCTATTTTTCAACCACTTTAGCTACATATTTTAAGTCTTATAGTTTAATCAACCCTAGCCCATAAAACATGCAATGTCCTGTTTAATGCATCCTATTAGGAAATCAGCTGCCACATGGATTTTGTAATCTCCCACTTTGTGACTGGGTGAGCTGTTTGGAAGTGTCATTAATGTCATTATTCCAGGAAAGCGAGAGAGCCAGCAGCCAAGTGCATCCTCTGTATCCCAGCTGGCTTCTCCTTGCTAACGTTTGCCGAATGACTCAGAGGTGAATCATCGGTTTCTGCAGGTGTAAGCTTGGGAGTCCTGGAAGTCTTCCACATCCCAGTGGGGGCAAATGTTTACCTCATTAATTCATGGGGTTGCTCAGTAGTTCCAGCCAACTTAATTTGACTGTATAATAGTTAAAAATATGTGTGTGTGTGTGTGTGTGTGTGTGTATTTACTTATATCCCAGGAGTGTGCTATAGCTTAGAAATTTAAAAGTAAAACCTGTCATTGAGTAATTATAAAATGTTGTGTTTATTTGAAATATTTAGAAAAAAATCAATTTCTACGTATGTCATTTTACTGTAACAAATACACTTGTTAATGATATTTCTCACTTTTCTCCCTCTGCATGGGCATATGTGGGGGACTGAGGTCCATAACAATTGGTGAATTAGCCAACGCTAATTCCTTTCCCAGCCTTGGGGCTTATTTAGTCGAATGTTGTCAGAAATTTTAGCTCTTCCGAGACATTTTTCTTTTTAAAGAACACTCAATTTTTGGTCGCAAAAACAAAAAAGTAAATATAAGTATATTTCTTCACTTTATTCATCTCTGAACAAATCTTGCTTTTACATGTTAGTAGTGGCTAATGAAGATAACTACCATCAACTAAACTAATAAGATTTAAGAATATAAAAATATAGTTACAGCACCAATTTGCTGCAAATTAATGGTCATTAATCAAGACTTATGATGCAATAGCTAATAATTGATTTCCTCCTATATTCTAGCACAATTTAAAATGCTTTACAAATACTAATTTATTTAATTATTAGAACACCCTACAACATTGGTACTCTTATTGTCTGCATTTTACAGATGAGAAGCTCCAGGCAGAGAGAGGTTAGGCAGCTTGCCTATGGTCACACACAGATAATAAATGATGAAGCCAGAATTTAAATCTAGACAGTCAGACCTCAGAACCTGAATTATAAAACACTATGTTATTATGGTCTAATGACAAATTTTTAAACAAACACAGAAGAATCTATGCATGTAAATGAATCCAGTCCATCCTAAAGTAGCCACCTATGTATGCTCTATACTTATTTCAAATTTTGCTGTGGCTTAACACTTCCAGAACCCTCTCTTTTCTTTCATTTCTAAAAAACATATTGTGGAAACTATGCCGTGTTGGTCTAAATATCACCAGCAAAATCTTCACTCTTTGAAGTTGAGTTTGATTTTGGAAATAGTTGAAAGTGATGCAAAACTCAGGTTGATGAAGAAAGGAGGAATCAAGTTTGGTAAGATCACTGTAAGTTAAACTGTCTCTAAATATAATTTTCAAGCAGAGATTCTAGAATTCCAAAAATATTTTGTGTAATGGCAGCATCATTAAAATAAATGGAAAAGCCTGCAAAGGTCATTCTGAAGAGCATTAGAAAGACAGAGAACAGTAGCATAGATGTTTCTGCCCCAGTGATTCATCCTCTAAACATATGAAACCATCCTATTAGGTCACAATTCAATAGATGCTATTTGACTACCTGACCTGTTAGAAGCCCCTTCGATTCTTCTGTATCCAAATTTATATAGGGGACATTATCGGTCAAGACCCTGGTGAGAGAATGACTCAAAATGGGCAATTGAGGAGAGTTAAATAAAGAAACAGTTTACAGGGATATAAGCAGGATTTGTGGAAACCAGTCACAGAAAATGCAGATCCCTGGATAGGCAGCGTGGAGGCACCATCATGCCCCTCAGCCTGCAGGGGAAGGAGAGGAGCAGAGAAAGAACCAGGGAGGGTTGCTGCTGTGAATAGGGCTGAGTGCAAGGGCCTGCATTGGGGGAGGCAGCCAGCCCGTGTCGACCAAACATAGGGGGTTCCCAGCTCAGAGCAAATATCCCATCTCACTCTCCTCCTGCCCTCTGAACTCCTGCTACTGCCCCACAGACCAAACCCACTAAGAACACACAGCAAAGAGCCTGCCTGTTGTCACATACCACAGAGATTACCTTTTTGGGGGCACACAGTGGGGTCAAGCCTGCCTTCTCTCTGGTTCTCACCTTTCCTAGAGGAGAGGAACTGACACATAGTAAAGATATTTCATATACAAATGATTTTCTGGTTACCAAACTGACCCGGGAAAGGGAGGAGAGGAAGAATCTAACATTTATTGACATTTCTTTATATTTAGTGAGTACTTGCTGTATACCCAATGTGCCAGGTGTTTTACTTATGTTAAAAATGGAGACTCACTATATGAAGAGAATTTCATTTTGCTTCTGTGGTTTCCCTCCCCTCACAATTACATTCTAATTATGAGAAAACATCAGACAAATCTTATCGCTATTGAGGGGCACTCAATAAAATATCTGAGCAGTATTCCTCAAAACTGTTAAGGTCTTCAAAAATAAAGAATTCTGAGAAACTATCACAGCCAATGAGGACCTAAGGACACATGACCAACAAATGTAATATGGTGTCCCCGATGGGGCCCTGGAAAAGAAAACAGACATTCGATAAAAACTATGGAAATCTGGGCAGGGTGTGGTGGCTCAAACCTGTAATCCCAGCACTCTGGGAGACCGAGGCGGGCTGATCACCTGAGGTTCAGGAGTTCGAGACCAGCCTGACCAACATGGAGAAATCCTGTCTCTACTAAAAATACAGAATTAGCCAGGCCTGGTGGTGCATGCTTGTAATCCCAGATACTCGGGAGGCTTGGGCAGGAGAATCACTTGAACCCAGGAGGTGGGGGTTGCGGTGAGCCAAGATTGCACCATTGCACTCCAGCCTGGGCAACAAGAGTGAAACTCCATCTCAAAAAAAAAAAACAAAAACAAAAAAAAACAAAAAAAAAAACACTATGGAAATCTGAATAAAGTGTGGGCTTTAGTTAATAACAATGTATCAGTATTGGTTGATTAATTGTGACAACTGTATGCGCTAATGTAAGATGTTAATAATAGGGGAAACAGTGTGGGGTATATGGAAACTGTTATCTTTGCAATATTTCTGTACGTCTAAAACTACTCTAAAATAAAAATTTTATTTAGAAAATAAAAGCCTAGTACTTCACTTTTCTTGGAGAATAAGAATAAAGCAAAGGAAGAAGAGAAAGAGGAGGAGAAAAGCACTCCTCCGTCATGTTTTCTTCACAGCCATTGCGTTGCCATAATGCCCAACCAGCATTGTGCTGGTCAGGAGGTCCCGCCACTGCTTCACTGGGCACTCACGCAAACTGCTTAAACATTCTCACCTTATGATGTGAGGTGTTAAGTTGGATTACTAAACTTTAAATTTTCTGAGGTCTAAGGCATCAAACAATCATCATTTAATATGAAGGACACCATTAATATCTCTCCTACAAAATCAATATCTACTCCTTCAAAAATAACAACAACAGGCCGTGCCTAGCGGCTTATGTCGGTACCCAGCACTTTGGGAGGCCGAGGCAGGCAGATCATTTGAGGTCAGGAGATCAAGACCAACTTGGTCAAAATGGTGAAACCCCATCTCTACTAAAAATACAAAAATTAGCCGGATGTGGTGGCACACGCCGGTAGTCCCAGCTACTCGGGAGGCTGAGGCAGGAGAATCACTTGAACCTGGGAAGCGGAGGTTGCAGTGAGCCGGTAACGCACCATTGCACTCCAGCCTGGGTGACAAAGCAAGACTCTGTCTCAAAAACGACAGCAACAACAACAAAATATGCCTAGTAAAAACAAAATAAGGGCACTTAAGTACTTTAGCAAGAAAAATTAACATTATTCTGATTTAACAATAGAAATAATAAATTGTACTCCCAACACCAGTTTTTACCACTGAAAATTTATCAGAAGGATGTTGTTTTATAAATAAACTGTCTTCTAATGATGTCGACCACTCTTATCTCTAACATGTATATGAAAATGTGTGTGCATCAATATATATAACATTATGAATCACAGACAGTACTATCTATGGGAGGTGTGAATATGGGATATCAGAGAGCCACCTATTGCTGTGTAGGCTGCTGGTCCACCCTCATAGCCCCAGAGGTCCTATGACAGGGCCTTACATTTTTATTTTACTTTGTGTTGAGCCTAGGTCTTTCCTGGGGCCATGAGAGATATGGAGGGTTCCAAGGCTGAGGGAGCGCCTCGTTACCCACCATGTGTGCCTGCACAGAGCAAAGTCCCTGACACGAACAGGCTTCTCTGGCAATGCCTGCCCAGCCCCTCCTAGCTCAGCTTATTCCCAGTCTGGAATTCCTCCCCTCTTATTAGCATTCTCCCAAACTTGCCACTCTGCTCCATCTCCTGGCACCCACGTGTGTGTCCTGTGGAGGCCACAAGAAGGGAAAGCATAGCCCCAGCCATGAGCCTCGGTTTGTTCCATTACAGGAAAGCCTCCTGTTTTTTCTGAGGAGCGAAAAGAAGTAAAGGAGTGAAGACGAGCAATGGGTGGAGTGGAAAGTGTGAGGACTTTGCAGCCTGCAGAACTGGGTGTGGATTCTGCTTCTGTCCTCAGCTTCTGTGTATCCTTAGGTATGTCCCTTAATGTCTGCTTTCTCACCTTAGAAAGAAGGATGTGAACCAGAGATAATGTCTGTAAAGTGCCTGGCACATGATGAGAGTTCAGGGGACGGCAGCTAGCACTAGCAGCTAAAGACGTGGCTTCTTCTGGTATGAGGCCATGAGTACTATTATTGTTCTTTCTACAACTCTGACCACTCACTTACCATAGATTAAGTAACAGCACTTCTCAGTTGGGTACTTAGTATTTTATTTTCCTCTGGCTTCTTTCCATCAATAGACTGGATCTGAGGATCCTTTGAATGCCATGCAGTTGTCTAGAAGAGATGCACATGGAGTGTGCCAGGTAATATGTGTTTAATGAATGAATCAACCTCTAGAAGGCAATTCCACAGCACATGTACCTATGAATGCAAAAGTGTGTATGTGTATGTGGGCATGCACATAGACTTAGATCTGTGCTATCCTGTGCACACACACATCTGTGCTCAACAAACACATCGTTATGAGAAGAAATATAAGCATATTCATGACTCAGTTGGCGGGAGCTACAAGTCCTATGGATTTCAAATGGTTCTTTGCGGAACTTTAAATTAATTCTTTAAATGCGTGAATGAATGAAGGCTGAATTGGTATGATTGTGTTAGAGAGCCTCTGAAATGGAATATTAAAGCATTCTACAAAACAGTGCCAAAGAACAGCTACATATATTCGTGAACAAATTTCCAACGATAAGTGGGCTTTTGAAGTTTTTAGGAAAACATTGTTTCCAGTGCCTACTTCAAACATAAAAGTGAAGATGTGCCAGATTCTGAAGTACTCTTCCTACTTCCATTCATGGAAATTCAATTCTGTCAAGATAATGCTATTCTAATTGCTCACCAAAAATAATGGCCACATCATATTTATTATTAGTCCTTTTGAATTCTAAAGAATCCATTCTAAAATGTTAGGTTCATATTACTTTTCTCAGCATAGACCTGATCAGCATTTTTCTTCTTCAGTTTTGGAACATTTTCTCTGGGTATGACAAGTATGTACATGTGAAGTATGTCTCCAACCAACCCCATATGTCCAGAAGCTTTAACAAAAGTAGTGTAACATGAAAAGGCATGGATATAGAACTATGTGGTTAAAAAACAAAAACAAAACACTAGCTTTGCACCAAAACCTAGCTTGACATTTACAAACTGTGTAACCTTGGGAAAGCTACTTAACATCTGTCTTTGTTTCTCGTTGGTAAACTGTTGGGGGGGGGGGGAAGAAATTCACCTCACATGGGGTCACTGAGCATTTTAAATGAGATGATTAACAGAAAATGTCTGGTGCATAGTTGGAACAAAAGAACAACTAGTTACGAAAATGCATATTTAAGGATCCCAAAGCAAGTGTATTAGGAAAGAGCCTTTCTTTCTTCAGAGGGATCTAAAACCATCTGCCATAGGTGTTCAAAGGTAACAGCTGCAGTGACCATTAACCTCCAGAGTGTCCCTGTGTCCTGTGAGTCACCCAGGGATGAAAAGTCTGTTGGTGTCACTCATGACCACCTATCACTATGCAGAAACATGGTCTGCTCATGAAGAGCCCCCACTAAACATGGCATTTGCCAGATTTCGACAATCCAGAATTCCTGCATCAGTGGTGCCCTTGGTAGGAACTACAGACACAGCTACACTCTTACTATCACAGTAATAATTGTCATGGCACATCAGTTGCCCTCCATTATCTGAGTTTATCTAGGGCTCTTCCTGGGACAGAACAGGTCTTCACTAAAGATTTGTTGATGGAAAGAGAAAATGAAAGAGTGAATAGATGCACCGTAGTCTCGGTCTTCTCTTTGTGTAATTCTCCATGCTTAGTACCTCACCTGTCCCTCCTGCTTCATTCAAATTATCAGTCCAGCATTTACTCATCTCTTGGCAATAGCCACCTCCTCCAGGAAGCCTTCCCTACAATATCATACCTCCATCCCCAGCCCATGGAGTTCCCTGTTTGCCTTTCCTTCAGAGCTCAGAGTATGGTGTTTGGATAATGCTTTTGCACTTGAGCTATCCCATGTTTTTATTTATTATCTCCCCATTAACCTTCCTGTAGGGCAGGAATTATCTTCAACATCTTGAAAAATGTTTTTTAATGAGTTTTTCATATATTTTAATGTTTTTTTCCATATATTTTTAAGAAGTTTTTCATATATTTTTTCATAAATTTAGGCAGGGACCTATAATACAACAGGTTTTGTTTATACAATGTGAAATTAGACAATGGTTCTGCCCTCAGAATGCTTTGTTTATATAAAGTGGAATTAGACAATGATCCCACCCTCAGCATGCTTACTTGGCAGGGAAGACAAGCTGTAAAGTAGAAAGTGAAGAGTGCTGAATGACTGATGTAAATAAAGGGGTGATAGGAGAAAGGGGAGGACGATTGTATCTCCCAGATGACTCCATCAGGGCATATTGCTGGGGAAGGCACCATTTGAGTCAGGCCTGGACATATGGTAGAGAAAAGTACTGCTGGCAGAGGAGAAAACAAACACAGAGGCATAGAGGAGGAAGAGGGAGGTGTGCGTGGCAAACATTTACATCCCACTTCACAGTTTTCAAAGGGCCACTGCACTCTCTCTCTCATTTATTTTGCACAACAGTCAGTTGAAGAGAACAAGGACATTGAATGTTCCCAACACAAAGTAATGATCAATGTTTTAGATGACGGATATGCTAATAACCTTGATCTGATCACTACACATGATATGCATGTGTAGTGTATATGATGATGCACTACACATCACTATGATGTATACATCACTATGTATCACATTATGCATTAATATGTATAATTATTATCTGTCAATTTAAAAAATAAAATTTAAATTATAAAAAGAGGACAAGCCAGAGATTTCCTGGCTGCTTCCACGGGGGTGCAGAGAAGTGAAGGGACTTACCCAGACTAGTGTCTATTCCAGGACAGGATGTGAGTGTTGGTAGAACTGAAGTCTGACTCCAAGTCCACTGGTAAAAACTCCCTCTTTGGATAGAGAAATGGCCCCATGGAAATCAAGCAGGGATTGCTTATTGATGACCAGCGGCTTGGATGGGGGGAAATCCCCAAGAATCACTCCTTGCTTCTGAGAGAGTCAACATTCCATGAGAGTCTGTGGGTACGGAGAAGGACCTTAAGAGCACTGGGTACCAAGAGTGAACTTGAAATCACCAACTGCCTCTGATCCAACTCTGAATGCTATAGAGGACTGTGTAAGGCCAGTGACACCACAGGGTGGGATGGCCCAACAATAAGAAGGGTTAGCATCTGGGAGCCTGACTGCTAGGTGCTGTGCTCTGTGTGTTGCAGGTGTCATCTCATTTGAGCCTCACAACAGACCTGTGAGGCTTAGACGCTCAGCGGCTACTTCCTGGGCCATGCAGCTGGTGGGGGCAGGATTCAGATGCAACCCTAACTGACTGCCCCTTTAGCCAGTGGCCCAGGGGATTTTAACTATTTCAGTGCCACAGACCCCTTTGGCTATCTGACAAAGCCCATGGATCCCTTCTCAGAAAATTGCTTTAAAATATATAAAATAAAATATATAGGCTGAAAAAAAACCCAAATGCATTAAGATTTAATGACCAAATATTAAAAAGCAAATTTTTGTTGTTAAAATAGATGTGCTTCTTTGTTGATAAATAAAATAATAACAGCTGGTGGCAGGTCATGATTTGGAAGTTGTGATGAATGTAACAGCATTTCAGCAATAACTGGAATTGGAAGTGAAAATATCCGTGACTTCTGTTGGTGACAAAGTTATAGGTATGTGAATTCTACTGTTTTATTCCATTCAAAATGGAAGAAAATGCCAAATTTCAGTGAAAAGTTCATGAAAATTAAAATGTCATTTCTACTCAAGTTTAAAAGCCACCTAACTTTCAAATTCTCTTTAGTAACCCTTGGGTAAGGATTCCTGGGCCAGGCTATACTGTCTCGTGGCCAGGGACTTGACTGGCAAGGTCTGTGAAGCCCAGTCCTAAGCAGAGACCCAGGTCATCTTTATTTGGGAGCCAGCAGGTGGAAGGAACGGAGTGGATGCCTAGGGTTTAGGAGGATAACTCTCTAGCAGGGAGCTTCTCAGGTAGAGCCAGACCTGGGATCAGAGGGCTGAATGGATAAACCCAAGAGAGCAATGGGAGAATGGGGAGGGGGACCTCCCAATGAAGGCTTGATGGATGGTGCAGGGTTATGGAGGTAAGGGTCATGGGCTCCATGCCAGAACACCATGGACCCTGAGCAGGAAAGGCTGGTGCCCAGAGCAGGAAGGACTGAGGGGAGGTGAGAGGCAGAGGAAGTGAGGAGTGAGCAGCAGGAACACTCTTTTCCTCCACCCGGGAAAACACGAAGGAACAAGGAATGAGTGAGCCCAAATTGGCCAAATCCTGCCATGCTCCCTTCCCAGCCCTATGGTTTAGGTAAATCTCATTGCCTTGCTGAGCCATTGTTACCTCATCTGCTTAGGAAGAACCAACACATTGAACTCACTGGTGATTTGAAGGGTTGAGTTACTGATGGACATTTGACAGAGTTCCTGGCATGTAGTTGGCTGCTCAGTACCATTTAGATCGAATTATATGCGATTGCTGTTTTTGTAGGTCAAAAATGGTTGAATGTGGGTAGTTTCATATGGCTCAAATTATAGTTTCTGGCAAACAGGGATTGCTGTTGTGAGCATACCCCGCTCCGTTTGGTGGCTTCAGTTGTCACATGGGATTAAAGAAATCCAATCACCTATACTCGCCACTCCTCCTCCTTTGCCGGAGGGAGTGTTATTCGGAACTTCCTTGCCCCCTCCCTCCCCTCTGCCCCATGACCACAGTGAATTCGGTAAAGGGATGCTTATGGCAGCATTCTCTTTGGCATTCCAGAGAGCGAAATGTCACAAACCACAGTGTGGCATGAGAAGGGCTCCTGTGACCTGTCAGTGGATGAAGAGGCAGAAGAAGGAAAAAGAAGCACTTTATGTTCCTTGAATGAGCACTCTTATTTTTCTGGTATGAATAAAACGTCCAGAGAGGTGACATGGAAGAACCCATGGGCTAAACCCAGGCTCTAACCCATACTCTCTACTTAACACTTAATGACTTACATGATGTTGAGTCCACCACAGCCATCCTGAATTTCAGTCTCCTTATTTATAGGAAGCGGGTCTTAGGCCAGAGCATCAACTAGATCCCATCCACAGGTAACTCTGACAATGGAGGTTTCGATTACTACTCAGCTCTGCCTCCAGGATGCCACAAGTTCGTCTGGAGTCTCAGTTTAGCCATCAGCTCAGCAGCGTGACAATAACTCAGCCAGTTTGATGGGCGTAGGCAACCCAAACCAGGAGGTGCATTCATTCATCTGACGCCCGCAGAACTGGACAGCTGTCTGAAGAGCTGCGGGAAAGGGCTCTGAGATGAAGCAAAGTGAGAGAAAATGGTGGCCTCTCTGGTCACTGGGGTGAGGTGGAGGAGTAACTGTTCAGATTTGTTTTGTAGTTTTTCTAAAAGCTCATTTCATATTAAATTATAAAAACCTCAGGGAAAAGCGATTGCAGGCTCTTTCTGTGTTAATAAAACAGCCCTCAGGGCAAAGAAGCACTAAGGCTTAATACATCTAAAAATATCTTATTTTTCTACGGCTTGATTGAAACTGGTGTAGGTGTGCTGGCATTTGACTTGGGGAGGTCGTACCTTTTCTTCTTCTTCTTATAATACTGTTTGGCAGCTTTTCACTCTATCTTACCACAGATCTTTGCCAAAACTTGAATTTACTTCCGTCAGATTAACTGTCTCCAAAAACAAACTGGCATTTCTTCTAAGGCCTCCGATTAAAAGGATAAGCCTGAGTGACACCCCCTAAATGGCTGGATGTTCTCACAAGGCTAGAAAATCAGAACTGGAAAAGTGGCAGGAGCTGTGTTTAGTCACACGGCAGCACAGGCATTTGGACAGGGAGAGGGGCTGCTGTTCCCCTGTGCTGTGTTTAGAAGCGTTGGGTGAATTACGATTTTAGAAAACACATCCCTCTAAAATCTGTCAGAAGAAATTCTTTGAAATCTCTCAACCACTGTTTTGTTCTAGGTCCCAGCCTTTCTGCTTTTTGTTTATTTCAAATATCACCTTCAATAATTTTACTGATCCAATTATGTTGGCTTCCCCAACGCGCCAAGGAAACAGAGGGCTTCTCCCAGTTGCACAGCTGAATGCATATGGAATTTGAATGAGCCAACCATGTATGGGCCAAAGAACTTTCTCTCTTTAACATTCCAGTAGATGGAGAGGAGAGTCCAAGAAAGGCGGAAAGTGAGAAAAGGTGAGAGACACATTTGTCCAGTTCTTCCCTCGCTCTTGTATCATTTAATCCCTCAAGAATAAGAGTTAGGGTCAAAATTATTTTCCAAACAAGTATTTTTCTTTGTGTTTGTTCATTTATTGATTTTCTTTTAAATGTCCATATGTTGAAGGGGGAAATAAGGAGGGGATAGGGAAGAAAGAAACAAGGTTGCTAATTTACCTAACAGGTTACAAATACGAATGCCTAACAGATACAAAACATTTAAATGAGATAACACTTCAGGAGCTGAAATGTGGGTCCTGAATATTCTCTAGCTGAGAATTTCTCCTCCCTCTGTCTCACAACAGTCTGTCTCACTCAGTGTAACAGTACCTTGAATGCAGGGGTTCTGCGGCAAAGCTGGGGAAGAACTATGCTAAATTCTCTAATCCTGTATTGAAACCATCTAATAATGGAGGGCGAAATAACTATTATTGCTCATCTTTTAAAAATTTTTATTACTTGACCTGAGAAGATGTAGGACCAATAAATGATATTTTTAATTCATCTGAGAAAAAATATTTTGCTATATAACTATATAAGCCAATTGCTATATTTACTTAAAGTTTTTCATTGCCAAAATCCAAATTTCTCTGAGTTAGACACTGATTGGGCTTATCTAAGCATTGTTACATTGTATTTTTATTTTATACCACTTGTCACTTTCTTTACTAGAAATGAAATCATCGTCACTTCTCTGGATAAGTTATCTGGATGAGTCAGAAATCAACCAGCCTCAAGCCCATCATGTTACCATGCCTCCTTCTGTTCTCTCTGTACTGGTGAAAAGTGGGGTTAGCCCATGGATCACTGGATACTCCTCTGGTGCCCTCAGATGTGATATAAATATCCTACCAAGAATGAGGTTGTTCATAAAGACTTGGTATAAACTGAAGTGAATTTAAAAATATCTCTTAGTTCTCACTGACAGTCACCTCAGTAGAATTTCCTTAGTGCATTAGATTGACAACCACTGGTGACAAGTGCTATTCCTGGGACTTTATACATATTTTCAGATCCAGTCCTTGAAACCAGTGGTTGCCAAACTTCTTTGATCATACACCCCAGCAGTTTCACAATTTGGAACATGTATCCACAAAATATGCATATTCATTGATTGATTATATATATTTTCGACACTACCACTATATTATATACATTATAAAATGTGCACAAAAACAGGGATTTTAAAAGAATCTGAGAAATATAAAACAAATTTTATTTTAAATAAATTAGAATATTTTGCTTATAATTATTTATTATAATATTTTGCCTTCAAAATATACAACTAATAATGTTTTAACAAGAACAATTGAGTATGCTTCATGTTTTATGAAAATCCTGACTAATCAGTTTATAATAGGATCTAGCTCTAAGTTCACTTTGTTTTTATGCTTGCTATTAATGATATCAAAGCTTAAACATATTATCATTATCCTTAACTTAGAGTGGCGATTTTACGAGGAGACATGCTGGCCTTGCCATTTCCTTGTTCATTTGAATTCACATTATTATTATTAATTTCAGTATGTGGTTTTACTACAGGGATCTTTTTAAGCTGCTCATTCAATTTGTAAAGGATACTTTAGTTACACCGGATAATATAATCCACAATTCCTTTTAGCCGAATGCAAGAAAACCATAATGCTTTACAATGTGGTGAAAGCAGCCTAACAGGTGAGGGTGCCCTGTCAGCCCCCTGATGCGATCTGCCTTCCTTTCCTCACTGTCCTTCCTGGACACGGTCATCTGACACACGCAACAAGCAGTGGCCCCAGGTCAATCACTCCATGGAACACTGAAGTCAGCAGAGTTGTAGATAAATAAATGTATGTGTATATAAAATTATAATGCATAGCACATACACGTGTGTGTGTGTGTGTGTGTGTGTGTGTGTGTGTGGTGTTTCACCCACTAGCTTGAGCATACTTGATTTTGGGGGCCACTTCTCTAGACTACCTTATAAAATATGGATTGTCGTCTTCATTTCACTGACAAGGAAAAAGAAACTAAGTTTCTGAGGGTTACAATTAGTAACTCTCATTTTTGCAGTTGGTCTTTTCTCATAACTACCGCCAGAAAAAAATAAAATAAAAACACAGTAGTTTGATCACCAATGTTTTTGTTTTATTTTTTAATCTCATTCTTTAAAATTGTTGTTATAGGGTGGAAAAACATTTTCATTTAGTGGGATATGGAGACAAAAACTTATGAACCAATTACTAATAATGATTATTAAAACTCAGTGATAGCATCTGTGGGGACTAAACTAAAGTCAGTCAATAAGACCCCTATATTAAATAGAGTACTCTTCCATTACTCCTATTATCTGATTGTTCTAACCATTCCCTCTCTTTTTATTTCTTCCCACACACAATTGCTTTGCATCCAGATGATGCTTACCAGCACACCTACCAACTGGGGGTAAGCCTTCTTTATTGGCACAAACTGAATTTTCTTGCCTGGATGTAAAATAACTCCAGTGAAATGGAAGAATGCTTTTAAACATCACTTGAAAATATGACTAAACTCACACATTTCAGTTTGAATGAAGCTTTTTATATTATGAAAATCACATATACTTGTTCTATACAAAATTTGGAAAATACAGAGAAAAGCGAAGAAAGATCACTCATAACTCTGTCACCCAACACGATCGCTGTTAACATTTTCATATATTACCTTCGATTATTTTTCTTTTACGTAGCTGTAATCATGTTGCATACGTAATTTTGTACCTTACTTTTTTGCCTCAACATAATTAAAATAAACATGTTTCATGTTTATAAATTCTTAATTATAAATACTTCCTAAGCCTAAGTTTCTGTGACTGCACAATAATCCATCAGGTGGATGGTAGCACACTTTTATATATGCAAAAATTCTTTTTTTTTTTTTCTGAGATGGAGTCTTGCTCTGTCACCCAGGCTGGAGTGCAGTGGCATGATCATAGTTCAATGCAACTTCGAACTCCTGGGTTCAAGTGATCCTCCTGCCTCAGGCTCTCAAGTAGCTGAGACTACCTGGGACTCTTGAGTACTACTTGGAGTCCTACTTGAGGAGTTTGGAACAGTACTTTGGAGTTGTTGGCATGTGCCACCAGGTCTGGCTAATTTTTTTTTTTTTTTTTTTTTTGAGACGAGGTCTCACTGTGTTGTCCAGGCTGGTCTTGAACCACTAACCTCAAGAGATTCTTCTGCCTCAGTCTCGCACAGTGTGGGATTACAGGTGTGAACCACCTTGCCAGGCTTACAAAATTCTTGAGGTAGGAAAGATAAATGCAAGATTATGTAGGCAAGTATAGTCAACTCTTAATTCCAACTCTAATGGAAATATGAACAGACTGGATAATTGGAAATAAAATTTATTTTCCTTTAGAATGAATTCCTTCCTTTTAGCTTCTGAATTTTGCTTAGACTGGATGAAAGATGTTTTGTATTTCTCAAACACTTACCTTCATATAGGAAAGGAAAAGTGACCCTAGAATATAATATCTGGAAGAAAATTACAGATAAGTAAATATGACCAATGGTTTGTATTGTATTATTAAATAAACATTAAAATTAATTACATGTACTATATTTTCATAACTCATTTTAAAATTGCGGGTCCTTATTCACTTTTAATACAATTATTAGTGTTGATTTCTGGTATGAAAGTCTGGCCACCATTTTTTAAGTAAGTTTCTGTACTTGTGAAGAACATCTTTAAAAAAAAGGAGAGAGGATAGGCTGAGCGCGGTGGCTGACACCTGTAATCCCAGCACTTTGGGAGGCCGAGGTGGGCAGATCACCTGAGGTCAGGAGTTCGAGACCAGCCTGATCAACATGGAGAAACCCCGTCTCTACTAAAAGTACAAAATTAGCTAGGCATAGTGGCACATGCCTGTAATCCCAGCTACTCAGGAGGCTGAGGCAGGAGAATTGCTTGAACCCAGGAAGCAGAGATTGCAGTGATCTGATATCGCCCCATTGCACTCCAGCCTGGGGAACAAGAGCGAAACACCATCTAAAAAAAAAAAAAAAAAAACTTGGAGGGGGCTAACTTTTACATGAAAATTTCCATTCCGTAAATAAGGAAGTATTGTATATAATGAAAGAAGAAATATAGAAAAGATTGTGGGACTATTTTTGCATGCATGTTGTTTTATAGATAATAACCGTGTAAAAAAATGGGGTGATAATCAGCTATGGAAGGAGTATTGCTGAAATCATTCCTGTTTTCTCAGATGTACCATTGTCAATCAAAGTAAGGTAATAATTATTTGAAATCAAATAAATGGACAAAATTTAAGAAGTGTTTCTATATAATTATATATATAATGTGTATATAGTGAATGAGTTTATACACACACAAATATACAAACTATCTTATGTGTTTAATATATATGAACCAAATTGATAACCTATATAAGTGAAAATAGAAATAGAAATATTTTTAAAAACTCTAAAAGTTTAGTAAACTGATTACATAGTTCTATTTAATTTAAAAGGTTTGGATAATTCCGCTGCATTTGTTTTAATTTTCCAGCAAAGCAAGATTACAAATGATTGTGGCTTTTGAATAAAACCAGTCCCTCTTCAAGAACAGAACATTTTAAGATCTAAGATTCTGTGTGGCTGCTAAAGTGGTTAGGCCATTTCAAGCTGTGATCTCTACAGTACCACTGCAAGCAGTTGGGAAAAGTGAAAAATTTTATCAACCTGGTTTTAATTTGATGCTTTTCTTTCCTTTTTCTGTCCCCTTTTTTTTTGTTTCTTTCCTTATTTCTTCCCTTACTGCTTTCCTTTCTTTCTCTCTTCTTTCCTTCCTTTACTTTTATTTTTAACTGAATTCATGAAATTTCTTGAATGTTCCAGGGTCCTGTAGTCAGATTATAGACAATTTAAATTGTTCATCACTTTGTCTTCTGAAAATTTTTGAAAGCATGCTTAACAGGGATTCCAAGACGAGCCGTTTGAATACTCCTCACTGATTTGGTAACAAAACAATCAATTCCTAACAAAAATACCTTTTGAATTTCCAAAATGAGCAGTGGCGTTGTTCCAGATTTAAATAGAGATGAATCAGTTCTCAGGTGCTTTGGTGTCTGACAAATGTGTTATGTGTAACATTGGGTTAACTTTACTGAGCCTCAGTGTCCCCATTTGTAAAGTGGAAATGCTAGTAATACTTCTCCCAGAGGATTGATGCAAAGGTGAAATGAAACAGCATTTGGATAGCCCTTGGCAGACTTCCTGGCATATAATAAGTGCTCAATAAACAATAGCTGATGATCTTAGAATATATTATTAATTAAATAAAATTAATATATCTTTTCCTTGTATGTTCAGTACAAACAGTGTTAACTCATACTACACGGAGTGATTGCTCAAATGCTCAGTTATGTCACTAGGTAACCAAGAGACCATTATAGAACTCAGGACAAATACAGTGTTATTTAATTCACAGATGTCATTATTGATTTTAGTCATTATACATAAATTACAGAAATAGGAAGACAAGCAATTATACCTGAAAAACTAGAACTTACAATAAAGACTGCATTTTGAAACTTACTTTGAAAATTCGAAGTTTTATGAAACACATTTTATTTGTTAAATATGCTCAAGAACTAAAAAAGAATCAAATACTAAAAAAGAATCAATGAGCTATGAAAAACAAACCCACACAAACGTTCACAAAACACTTTACCAAATACTCAGGGCCCTTGCATGAAAGTATTTCAGATGTTTAATATGCTTTGAAGGCATTTCACTACCTAACAGAATTTCACTTAAGTCCTTTTTAAAAAGTAAGTGTTGGCCAGGTGCAGTGGCTCATGTCTGTAATCCCAGCACTTTGGGAGGCCGAGGCGGGCGGATCACCTTTACTTGAGATCAGGAGTTCGAGACCAGCCTGGCCAACATTGTGAAACCCTGTCTCTACTAAAAATACAAACAACAACAACAATAACAACAACAACAAAAACTGGCCATGGTGGCATGCACCTGTAATTCCAGCTACTCGGGAGGCTGAGGCAGGAGAATCCTTTGAACCCGGGAGGCGGAGGTTGCAGTGAGAGTCGAGCTTACACCACTGCACTCCAGCCTGGGCAGCAAGAGCGAAAACTCCATTAAAACAAAACAAAACAAAACAAAACAAAACAAACCGGTAAGTGTAACACCTAGTATATGTAACTACTTTTGAAAATCAGTTAAAAGAGACTCATGCAAATAGATAACAGATAGTGGAACGGTTCTGTAGTATAACTAAAGGTATAATGAGTAAATATAAAGAAAGGTATAATGCTGAAATTATAAGGGTATTTCACCCATCTTTCTAACTGACCTAAAAAAAAAGGATCTTCCATTGTATAACTCCAAAGTGTTATACCATGAAATGCCAAGCTTACTTGACAACTTTTGGGTGGCATGGAATCTGTCAACAAAATTCACTAAAATACAAGCCAGGGACAATTGGAAAACAAAGGAAGAATTGGTGCTTCATAAATGAAAGTCTAGATTAATGTGATTATAGTTTCTTTAGAGCCATTCAAAAACATAAACTGAATCTTATTGAAAAAGAAAATCTATTAGTCTGCATATCATAAGGGAGAAGTATTCCCTCAGCCTACATAATTTTCCCACCTTTTGTTTTATGGCAGAGCTTCATGTTTTAGTATAGTAAATAAAGATGTGATTGGGGGGTGAGGGAAGGTCAAGGCACACAGCTCTCTCTTTCTTTCCTTAAAGATCTTTTGGGGTTTCCAACCAATTCAGTGAAGGGCAAAATGAATTAGTTAGTTGAAAGTGATATTTCAGATAAAACAATGAGCACTTTAATCCAATTTTTTAGGGGTGGGGACTTCACCAAGTCTCCTGCCTTTTGTTGAAATGAATTCAATTTCAAAGTTAATTTTAAAAATTAAAAGCACAACCTTGAATTTCAACAGAAATATTTAACTATTTGCAGTAGGTGCATTTTTAACCTACCCCTGCTGAGTGAATAAGAGAGGTTATACGGATTTCCTCTGCCAGTTTATTTAGAAGAAGTAAAGGAAACAAACAAATAAACAAAGGTGGTAGTGGCAGGGGGATAGCCCACCTTCCTGCAGTTTTTAAAGGCATTTGGGAAAACCTCCTTGGCATTCTATAAGAAACACATAGATTGGAATATGCAGGTTCAAAATGAGACATAATCTAAGAGGAAATCAGCAGTCACTTTTTGTATTCCATATTGGGCATAAACATTGTAACTTCATGTTTAAAAATTTTGAAATTATATGCAGAATAAACAATTCTATACATTGAATCAAAGAGCATGAATAAAAATGTAGTTATTTATGCAAAGATTCTGAAGTTCTGGGAGGTTTTTAATCCTAATCCATTAAAAAGTAGATACAAAATTAATCCTCTAAGAAGTTCTTTTTTTAAAAAAAGAAAAAGGAAGGGAAATGAAATCTATTTTTTTTTTAAAGTTCATTATTTCTTAGGGCAAAAATAACTGCATCTTTGGCGTCTGGGAAAGCTGGGCACCACTCACATTTTAATATATATAGCGTAATTTAGCAGAGCCCTTAAAAAGTGTTGAAAGAAGTTTAATGGAGGGCGTCCATTGGGTATTATTGATCTGTCAAAGAAAATGAGTGCTGCGCACATAAACCAAACTGCACAGCAAGTAACAACTACAGGTTTAAAACTGAGTCTCCCAGGGTTAAACCTAATGAGCCCCTGCTAAGAGAGAGCTGCGGGAAGACCGAGACATTTAGATAGGAGAGGGGCAGGTGTGTTCTGGTTTAAATCTGATTGGTGCTCATATCTCAGGCAGCCATCTTCAACTGCGCTTCCACTTGGGAAGAAGTCTGTTGCACCTAAACCAAAGTAACTCCTCCACCTCCTCCCACACAATAATTAAGAAATGAGTAAAAGCCGAAATAACTTTCTAGTGAATTGAAACTTTCTTACTTCAGAGCCATTTCTAACACTGCTGGCCCTAGACATTCCGGATGAACAACTTAGGTAAGAGCACTTTTTTCAGTCACATCACTAATTGGCTTACTCTTACTTTTCACTTTAATTTAAAACCAAAGGGGAGAAAAATGATTTCCAAGGCACCAGCAATCTGACATGTATGAGCAGAACTGAAAGTATTTTTTTCAAAATTGGATTAATTAGCATTATCAGAAAAACAAAGAGAACAAAGCCACCAGTAAGTAGTGCATTAATCATATTGCTAGTAATTAGTGCCACAATAGAAATACAAGACAAAACAAAGAAGTTGGAAATAGTTTCGAAACTAGTCATATTTTGTAGGTATCGCTCGCTAAGAAATAGACATACTTGGATGTGCAGAGGGGACAAGAGTAAAATAGAATCTCAAAAATCACATAAGACTCAACTGCATAAATCCTGAACCCCGGAGAAATGGAGAAATTGATATATTTTTAGTGTCTAAAACCCACAGTTAAAAAACAGACAGGGAGGGAGGGGACAGGGGGGAGGATTGAAAAGAATTAGAGGAACAGAATGTATTTCCATTTTTAAAAGAAAGAGCTTATGCTATTGTAACAAAGCTAATGCCAGGTCTAGCCAAACCTCAAATGTGCAGGATTGTTTTGAAACACAGAAATGGTGACTGGGCGTGGTGGATCACGCCTGCAATCACTGCAGTTTGGGAGGCTGAGATGGGAGGATCACTTGAGGTCAGGAGTTCAAGGTCAGCCTGGTCAACATAGCGAGACCCCATCTCTAAACAAACAAACAAACCAACAAACCAACAAACAAAAAACCCCACAGAAATGGTGAGAATTCTCTTTTCCTTAAATATATGATTGGATAATGTCAAGGAATTTAAAACTTTCCTTAGAGTGATAAAAACATTAAATTAATTAAGATCTTTAAAGAAAGGAATAAGACATCAGATTCATTTCTTAGCCCTTAATTTTCCTGTATCAGGGTCTCTTCTAAGAATTGTTTCATAAAAGTGTTTTAGATGAAAATGCTGATTTGTGTTGATTCATTTTACAACTAAGATTGAGCCCAGTGAGGTCCAAAAGAATATGCAGAGGAAAACTAAAATTTTTCTTCTAGTTCTCAAAAATCCATATCAAGTCACTCCATTTCTCTATGCTCCAATTTTTCTTACCCAGCAAAATTAAAATTGACAGAATAAAGATTTAATCTGAGTGTTACCTCCTTGAAGATGTCTGTATTAGGCCATTCTTGCATTGCTATGGAGAAATACCTGAGACTGGGTAATTTATAAGAAAGGAGGTTTAATTGACTCACAGTTCTGCAGGCTGTACAGGAAGCACAGTGCCAGCATCTGCTTCTGGGGAGGCCTCAGGAAACTTTTACTCACTGCAGAAGCTGGGTGAAACGGAAGCAGGCACTTCACATGGTGAGAAAGGAGCAGGGAAGGAGAGGGGTGCCACACCCTTTTAAATGACCAGATCTTAGAAGAACTCGCTCACTATGGTAAAGACAGTACCAAGCCACGAGGAGTCTGCCTCCATGACCCGAACACCTCCCACCAGGCCCCATACCCAACATTGGAGATTACAATTCGCCGTGAGATTTGGGCGGGGACAAATGTCCAGACTATAGCAATGTCCTTATGGGGGCATATGAGATGAAGAATTTTGTTTCTTTTATTAAAATAAATAAATAAATAAAAGAGTTGTGCATTTGGAGGTGGTAACAGATAATGCTGACTAGAAGTCGATTTTCACCTGGGCCCAAAGAATGGTACTGATAGGAAGGAAGGGACATCTTAGAAATGAAATGAAAGGGAGGTATACAGCTGGAGCTTCCCCTTCCACGCTTCTTTCAGATCTATTACTCTTTTTCAAGTTTCACTAAATACCTTCCTCTGTCTTTGAACCTTTCTTTTTTATTTATTTTTTATTTTTATTTTTTTAGAGTCAGAGTCTTGCTCTGACACCCATGTTGGGGTTCAGTGGTGCCGTCATAGCTCACTGCAGCCTCAAACTCCTAAACTCAAGCAATCCTCCCACCTTAGCGTCCCTAGTAGCTGAGACCACAGACATGAACCACCATGCCTGGCTTATTTTATTTATTTTTTATAGATGGGGTCTCACTATGCTACCCAGGTTGGCCTCTAGCGATCTTTCCACCTTGGCGTCTCAAAGTTCTGGGATTACAGGCATGAGCTACTGCCCCTGGCCTCATTTTTCAGTACTCCTTTCTCTCACTCTTACAGGGCCTCCCTTCTTTGTTGGATTATATCCTTCTATTCCTCAGTTATTCTTCTAATATTTCTTTTCATAAATCTTTTCTGCTTTCACATTTTACTTTCATGCCCTTAGCATCTGAGTCTGGAGGTCAGTTACCCACCTAGCTCCCTATTCCGCTCACTTTGATCAAGTTATTTTTTAACTCAATGCATTTTAATTTCCTTATTTATATCATAATAGCAGAACTTTCATTTTCTTTAGTGTCCGCAACCTTTCAGAAAAAAGAAAATATATTATGCAAAATCCATTCTTAATTTGGCTAATTAAGTAGCTAATATATCATTCGAATAGCCTTTGCAACATTAAGAAGAACAGTTTTAGAAATATATCTTCACAAAAACTCCATGTGTAAAGTGTAAATTTGATATCAGATATCTAGCAATATAGAGGAAAGGCTGATAAGTCTGACACATGAAAGTACTAAATTCATGTATAGACAAAGAAAAAGTTAAAATATAACAACTTATTAGGAAGAAATTTGTCCAATATATATGCCAGAGAAAGGGCCAGTTTAATAAATATACAAACTGCTTGTTTTAGTTTGGACTGAAATAACAAAATATCATAAACTGGGAGGCTTATAAATAACAGAAATTGAATTTTCACAGTTCTGGAAGATGGAAGTTCAAGATCAAGTTACCGGCAGATTTTTGGTATCTAGTGAAGGTCTACTTTCTGGTTCTGTGTTCCACATGGTGGGAGGGGCAAATGGAGCTCTTTGGGGTGTCTTTCATAAGGGTGCAAATCTCATTCATGAATGTTCCAATCTTGAGACTTAACCTGCTCCCAAAGGTGCCACTTCCAAATAACATCACATTGGGGATTAGACTTCAACATATGAATTTGATGAAGACACAACATTCAGTCTACGGTATAGCCTTTATAAAATCAATAAGAAAAAGACAAATCACTGCACAGAAAAAGGACAAAGGGCACAAATATAGAAAATAAAATATAAATGGCTAGTGAATAAGCAGAAAACTAAAAAGAGTGTTCAACTTACTCGTAATTTTGAAAGTGCAAATGAAAGCAACAATGTACCACTTTCATCTACCAGATAAAGGTTTTTAAAGTCCAACAATGTCAATTGTTGACAAGAACATGGAGAAGTGGGTGCTCATTCACATGCACATTAAACGGGTGTTTACTGAGTTCTACTCTAAAATACTTACGATGGAATAGCAAATTGTTGCAGTCTTTAAGAAGGGCAACTTAGAAATATCTAACAAAATTTTAAAAGCAGACATTTTTCCAGTGTCTATGCTTCTAAGAATTTATGTTAACAAAGATGTATCTACCAAATGAATTTATTGCTGCAATGCTTATAACAGCAAAAAATTTAACACAATCTAAATGTTCTCCAGTGGGTGACATTACTTAAATATAACATGGTATTTTTATACATTTCATGCGTGTATGATGTACAACATTATACAGGTGATAAAAAATGCAATGGACTGTATAAACTGATGCAAAAAGCTTTCTAAGATATATCAAGTTAAAAGAAAGTAGATACAGAATATAGATATACATTTATGTATGATCCCGTTTCATAAAACTAAGAAGCATATTTATATGTATTTCTGTAAGCATGTTTATACATAAAAATTTCTGAAAGGACGTAGAAGAAACTGTTTTCAGTGGCTACCCCTGGAGAATGATGATAAGAATTAAGGAGAAAAGGGCATTTCACTCTTTTACTTTATATTCTTCTGCTCTATTGAATTTTTGTTTTTGCAAGACTATATACCTTACAGTTATAATTTTAAAACTAGTTTCCAAAATATGCCATAAAAATGAGCTTGATGTCGTTATAAAAATTCATTTCAAAAAGACATAAGGAAATTTAGTGGTATACTTAGTTTTTGAAAAAAGAAATCCATGAATGAAGCCAAAAAACATATTCCCATAATTTTACCCTATATATTATACATAGATATGAATACTATAGACATAATTAAAACAAATGTAAATAGATATTCTTCTAGTTTGCCTGGGGGAAACTTCCTTTTTGTTTATATGTCTGAATTTGTGAAATCAGGATCAAAGCTAATAGTAATAACCTTCTCAAATGAGTCTAGGAAAAGAAGAGTAGATTCCTAGTCTTAGTAAAGCTGAGCAATGTGGACTTCTCACCATTCTTTGTAATGTACCTTACAGTTTGAACAACAGAGACTATCTTTAAAAATTGCTTTAAATAAGACCCCAAGGTTGTATAATAGTAAACCAAGGGCAGGTGACCTCTGCATCCTCAGAACCCTCCAGGAGCAGTCAAGAGACTTAGAAAGAGCATAGGCGGTGGATGAAGGCCTGGGTTCCATTGCAGCAGGGCCTTCTAAGGCCAAACACTTTATCTCTCTGAAACTTGTTTTTTAAATACATAAAACAGAGAGAATAATACCCACTGCAGGAGTTATGTTTAGGAGACAGAATTTGATCCATGAAGGCAGCATTACACTGTGCAAAGGATGCTCATTTTGGAGTCAGTTCTGTTTCTGAATCTTCACTCCACTACTTCCACTACTTATCAGTTATATGAACTTGGGTAAGCTAACCTATCTTCTCAATGCTTCAGCTTTCTTATTTGAAAATTTTATATGTGTGTATATATATATATACACATACACACACGCACACATATGTATACACACATACAAATATGTATATACACACATACAAATATATATATACACACACACACATTATCTATCTATCTATCTGTCTGTCTTTCTATCTATGCTATGGAAGATAGTTAGAAAGATTTAAGAGGTAATTGACACAAAACATTGAGCATATCGTGGCACATAGTTAATGCAAAGTAAATGTTAGTCCCTAATTCACATGAAGTATCATAAAAAGAATGTTATGATTACAGCCAGCTGAAACGGCACTCTCTCTTTAATCTCCTTGGTCTACAAAGAGAGTAAGGGAGAGAAGAAAGAAGGAAGCTGTGACTTACCCATATCTGGATTTATCGGGATCTGTCTAGAGATAGTGTGATTCTTCAAAGCTTCCTTTGCACTTCTGGTTCTAGCTAAGATAGACTAACAGGAACCAGACTTACCTTTCCACCTGAAGGAACTTAAAAACAGATAAAATATACTTTAAAATCCCAGTTTTTGAGACACTGGCCTTAGGTAATGAGGGGCAGTGATCCTGGTGAGATGGAAAACAAATGGTGTAAACCCTATGGCTGTGGTCTGAATGTTTGTGTCCCCCTCGAAATTCATGAGCTAAAACCTGCTCTCCAATGTGGTATTCAGATGTGGGGCTTTTTGGGGGTGATTGGGTCCTGAGGATGGAGCCCTCATGAATGAGATTAGTGCCCTTATAAAAGAGGTTGAAAAAAACTTGTTCACCCTTCCACATGTGACAGCAAAGCTAGGAGGGGCCATCTACGAGGAGCGTGACCTCACTGGATCCAGATATGCTGATGCCTTGATCTTGGACTTTCCTATCTCCACAACTGAGAGCAATACATTTGTGTTGTTTATAAGTTACCCAGTCTAAGGTATTTTGTTATAGAAGCCTGAACACACTAAGAAAACTACCCATCTTACTGCCTTGAGAGAGTTTCTAGGCTATGGTGCAGAGAGAGAGAATACAGGTGGAGTCCTGTACATTCCCTGAGTTGAGGAAGCAGTGCTTAAAGGCTGGGATGACCAAAGTGGCTAGAATTCACAAGATGAAGTACCAGAGAGGAGAGGGCTGGATATCTGCAGAGGCTCTGCCTCACATATTCAGCAGAATACTAATCAGGACATGCATGTGAGGAGGCTGTCAGAGGCCTGGGAAGGAACCACCAGAAAGGATTAGCAGTAACAGTGTCCAGTACTGTCATGGGTTAGGTGTGCATGTCGGAGTCTGTCCTAGGTTAGTGCCTATTCCAACAACCAGACCGGAAAACCACATAATTTACAGGGCGTTGGGCAGAATACACTCTCCCTATGATCTTTTGGCTTTCCTTTTGACCATGTGTAACTGAATAAGGAACTTTTCCATGTAAATCTGCTCTTTATACATTAATCATCTATTGATAAATAAATACTATGGCCTCATGATTTCTACAGGTAAATACAGATTGGGAAATTGGACCAACCAACCTCCATTTCTTTCCCTCCCTCCCTCCCTCCCTTCCTTCCTTCCTTTCTTCCTTCCTTCCTTCTCCCTTCCTTCTTCTTTCTTTTTCTCTCTTTTTTCTTTTTATGAAGCCAAATAGGGTGTAAAACTAAAAAAGACCAGCAGACCAGACTTGGAAATGTAAAAATCACCAAATGTCATGGCAAAGAAAACAGATCAGGAGCTGCTCTTTCTTTAAAAGTGCTGCTCACTTGCCCAAGACCCTTCCTTCTTCCAACTCCAAGCAAGAAAATAGGGCCACAAAAGGAAGGACTGCAAACAGAGGAAATTTGTATTCAGATAAACTTGTTCATGAAAAAACAGTACACACACACAAAAAACAGAACCTCATTTGGGGAGACTTCCTTCAGTCCTTGCTCATCTCTTACCCTACCTCCCACTCTCTGAAGATTTTTTTTTTTTTAAAGGAAAGTTCTTTGGGTATATACCAGTAATGGGATTACTGGGTCAAATGGTATTTCTAGTTCTAGATCCTTGAGGAATCGCCACACTGTCTTCCACAATGGTTGAACTAATTTACACTCCCATCAACAGTGTAAAAGTGTTCCTACTTCTCCACATCCTCTCCAGCATCTGTTGTTTCCTGACTTTCTAATTATCACTATTCTAACTGGCGTGAGATGGTATCTCATTGTGGTTTTCATTTGCATTTCTCTAATGACCGGCGATGATGAGCTTTTTTTCATATGTTTGTTGGCTGCATAAATGTCTTCTTTTGAGAAGTGTGGCACATATACACCATGGAATACTATGAAGCCATAAAAAAGATGAGTTCATGTCCTTTGCAGGGACATGGATGAAGCTGGAAATCATCATTCTCAGCAAACTAACACAAGAACAGAAAACCAAACACAGCATGTTCTCACTCATAAGTGGGAGTTGAACAATGAGAACACATGGACACAGGGAGGGGAACATCACATACCAGGGCCTGTTGTGGGGTGGGGATCTAGGGGAGGGATAGCATGAGGAGATACACCTAATGTAGATGACCAATTGATGGGTGCAGCAAACCACCATGGCACATGTATACCCATGTAACAAACCTACATGTTCTGCACATGTACCCCAGAACTTTAATAAAAGAAAAAAAAAAAGAATGAATAAATAAAGTTCTACCTGGACATGAATGAGGGGCTTCACTGCTTGTTTCAGGTCTTGGAACCTGCAGGAAACTCTCATGCTTGAACTCACTGAAACTCCAAGTAAAAATAAAGTGTGGGTGAATCATTTTGCTGCTATGTGTTGCCCACTAAGAGCTGGAAAAAGCTGTCTCAAAGCTGTCCTTCCACCCCACAAAGTCTTTACGAGGCCTCAGGAAGATTTCGTTTATTTTAAGACCCAAAGGCCTTGCAAGTAAGCCAATGAGCCAAATCTCGACAACTATAATATTCTTAAAAATGGGTATATTCCACCTTGCAAAATGAAGTTGAATGCTCAGTATTTTTTAATACAACAAAACTAAGCACTTAGTGGGTATTTTTCTAAAAGTATAGCTAAGTTCTTACTCATTGAGTGTGTAGATTTAATTGGAACATTGGAAGCAACCTCAGTCTCACAAAACATCCAGGCTGTTGCTCTAGCCACAAGAAAAATTTTGCAAAGAGTTGTTGCAAGTGAGTCCCCTCTTCTAATCTCATGCAAATCCAGTTTCTTTTGTGTTGGAAAAGTGTTTCATGTAGAACGAAAGAGAACTGCATTCTAAGTTTTCAGGGCAGCACTTTGGACTATAGCATGTCCAAGAAACAAAAGTTTCACCATTAACAATAACCATCCAAAGAGATAGTGGGCAATATGGTGTGGTTCAAAGAACCGTCACTGGCCTGTGTGAGCTGGGTTTCAGCTCTGATTCTGCAGCATATAACCTTCAGGAAGTTACCTCAGTATTTTCACCCATAAAATTGGGGCTTTAACCATTATTGAGTCCAAGATCAACACTGTAATAAACAAAGACATTTTATCCTGCCATTTATACTCCTTTACCAGGATGGGGCGGAGCAGGGGGTGGGCAGGGAGCAGCAGGTGGAACACTAACAAAATTTTGGACACACGCATATCTTAATTTGGAATGTGGCTGATTTTAATTTTGCAATGTGTCACTGATCTTTTAGACCCAAATAGGAGACAGCATTTACTAAAGCAATGCAGCATTTGGAAGAGTTAATGCACGACCTCAAAATGGGAGTTGGCGCACTTCTCACCAATAGAAGCAGCCTCCTTATAATAGCATAAGTAAAATAGGTGGTTCCAAACCTATGCTTCCTTAAGCAGCTTTCTGAAGAACAAGTCGTTCTGGAGATTGTAGAGTCAGTTATTGAATTTCTGTAGCATAAACTAGAGTATCATTGGACCCATTTAAAACCCAGGTTAATTTTAGTTTCTCTTCAGATTCAACCATTTTTAGTGTGTTCACCTTTTATACCTTAACACTGTATTACTTATTGATGTTACCACCTAGTCTTATCTTATCTCACTGCATCTTACCTTTCCTTACCTTATCTCATCCTCTGAAGTCATTATGCTAATAGTAAGACACCTTGATAACAAAAGGCTTTTGTTCTCAACAGGACCTTTCTAAGTCCTTTTTTCCCCTTTCCCCTGACATAAAGCATGTACCTTGGTTTTCTTGGTTTTCTTTTCCTTATTAGTTAAGCATTTAGATGGAACACAAAAATAAAAAAGAAAGAAACCAAGTAAATATTTTAATGAACACAGACAGATACATATGCACACAAGCACACATGCACTCAACCCCAAACTGGCTAGAACAGCATGCCACTGGAATAGTGTGGAAAGCCAGGGGAACTCATGCCTTTTGTTTAAGCAGGTGCTTGGGACCAAGGAGACATCAACCAGATTCAGGGCATCATGTGAAGATCTGGCTTCACTCATCACTTATTGTTGAGCACTAGGAGCAAAAATGTAGCAAATAATGCCAAGAAAATCCTTCTAAGAGATCTGAGCCCGGAAACTAATCCAGGCAAGTATGACTCGTGTCTCTGTAGTTTATAAGGGCAGATTTCTTTGGTATTTAATTAGTGAATGAGTGGAATCTGTGCATTGAATTTAAGAAGAAAACAGTTTACTTTTTTGTCTCTGAGAAGTCTTGAGCAGTCCAGGAAAGATAGCTAATTGCTCATGGCAATTGCTCACAGCAATCACAACAGCCTCTATGGCATTTCTTGAGTACTACCATGCATCACAATGTGCCCAAACTGAGCATGGCATCTGGATAAGAGTCTTCTACTTGCAAATATGAGTGAGAATTACAAATAGATTAGGAAAGCATAGTCATCCCAAGTCCTCTGTGGGGGTTATCCATCTAACAGGTGGGTGGCAGGAATAAAAGGGAAGGAGCTGTTGCTTAGCTTCAATATTTATTTTAACTGGCATAGGGTGCCCTTCCGCTACCAATAGTGATCATATTAAAAATCTAGATGAGTCTACTTGTGAGAACTCAGTCCTCGTGGCCACACTAGGGAAGAAGGAAGGAAGGAAGGAAAGAAGGAAGGAAGGAAGGAAGGAAGGAAGGAAGGAAGGAAGGAAGGAAGGAAGGAAGGAAGGAAGGAAAGAAAGAAGGGAGGGAGGGAGGGAGGAAGGGAGGGCAGGAGAAAAGGAAAGAGGGAGACAAACACATATTAAACATCTACTATGTGCCAGGCATGGCTTGGGGTGCTGGCTAGCCACTGTCTGGGAAGGGGTGAGGGGAGAAAAGGGTGGTAAAGATGATGGAGGCCTTTGACAAAATGAGTTTCCTATTTCTAGTTTCTTGGCCTGGAACTTCTTTTCTCCTCCTTTCTTCTCTTCTCTTTCTTCTTCTGGAGTTAGCTGGCCATACCATTGTCAGGCTCAGCCTTGACTTACCCTAGATAGAAGATGAGGAGGGTTTAACCATCTTGTCAACTTTTCCTCACCTATCCACCGATGGGGGTTGGAAAAGCTTAACACATCAGGAGAATGGAGACTGAGGGCTAGAGACAGTGCTGAGGTGAGAGTGCTAGTAACTGGAAGGCTCCTGCTGGAGGAAGACCTGCTTTTGTCTGCAAGGTCTGCCACTTACAGGGCATGGGATCTTGGGTAAAGTATTATATTTTATTATTCTAAACTTTCATACCATGTTGACTTTAATAGATCATTCTCCTGTTTTCATATCTCACTGCCAAAACGGACTCACTGGTTATCTCTGACTACAGACGCGGTCATCCCAGCAGTGTAATCCCAGCACTTTGGAAGGCCAAGGCGGGTGGATCACTTGCAGTCAGGAGTTTGAGACCAGCGTGGCCAACATGGTGAAACCCCCTCTCTACTAAAAATACAAAATTAGCCGGGCATGATGGTGGGCACCTGTAATCACAAGTACTCAGGAGGCTGAGACCAGAAAATTGATTGGACCCAGGAGGTGGAGGTTGCAGTGAGGTGAGTTCATGCCATTGCACACTAGCCTGAGCAATAACAGTGAAACTCCATCTCAAAACAAAAACAAAAATGAAAAACAAACAAACAAAACTTTACTTAGTGTAGTGGTTAAAAGTGCAGGTCCTAGAGCCAGCCCACCTGGGTTTAAATCTAGACTTCAACAAACCAGCTGTGTGACCGTGAGCAACTTGACCTCTCTGTGCCTCAGTTCCCATTCTATAAAATAGAGTTTTTCTGAGAATTCGAGGAGGTGCCATGTGTAAATTTGTAGTATGATACCTGGCATATAATAAAAGCTTGTCAGGTTTTAACTATTTTTATGCATAGCATCCTACTTTGCAGGTTCTCTATAGTCAATCTTGGAGAAATAATCATGAGCACTTACTTTTTCTCAAATGCTACTTTCTTGGTAACTAGTTAAGGGATATTTCTTTTCCTTTCTCATTATTACTTGCCACAGTTGGTTCTTTCTTAGGTTGCAAAGACATCATAATAGTTTAGATAGTAGAATAATAATAGTTTCCTGAATTTATACACTCGTTTCTCTGGCTTTGTAGATCAGGTCAAGCACCTCTGAATGACAGCCAGCAGCATGTGGTGACTGTGGCTAGGTTATTATTATCGGTGGTTCATGTGAGAGAACTATGGCTCGCAGACGGCCTGTGGAATGGCATGCTCATGGTTGTACAGGATATTGATGCTCCGATTCTCAGACCCCGGCTTGCTCCCCACCCAATTCATACCCGCCTCATCTGCTGCCCACACGTGCACTTCCTGAACTGCCACATTCTACAGTAATAATGACTGAGTTCTGTCTTATTCGGTAAAGCTCTTGGGTACAGTGGTGATCATGTTACACACATATCAAGTGGTATGGGAAAAAAGCATCCAGAAGGCAAAAGGCAATTTCAAGCATGCAAAATGGGATCACTGACATGGAAAATCAATGATATCTAATTCCCATTATGCCAGCCTTATGTAAATATGTAAGTAAGTGGAATTTTGTCAAAAGGTTCTTAGCTATTATGAATTACCATTGCATTTTAAAGATCAACGTTTCTAAGAGAGTTTTAGGAAGGCCTTCCACATTCATAGTTGTGTTTTTTAGCTCATACTGCTTCTTGAAACCCAAGCATTTTGAAACTTTTGGGATGCTCTTGGGTATGTAGCTTAAAATTGTCAATAAAATTTATAGCATTTGAATACAAATAATACATGGTAAAATCTAGAATTATAAGATGTTGATCTTGAAAGAGATATTGAAAGTAATATAGTTTGGTGCCCCCCCCCACACTGTACTCACCCATTTTATATATGAGGATGAGAGATTATTTACTCAAGTTTATATTGATTATTAGTTTTTATAAATAACTATTATTCTGTAATTAGGTTGCCAGATTCCAAATCCACTAATCTTTCCACTTTGCCATCCTAAGTTTATGAAACCGAGCAAATTCAGAATGACAATGTATGTGATGGTGCTAACACAGCATCACTTAGGAAAGTTATAATTTATTGTTCAGGCTTTTTTTTTTTTTTTTTTTTTTTTTTGCTTATGGCTCAGATTTGGGTCTATATGCAATTTTTAAAAATTCTGCATACTCTGAAATCTAAATTTCAGAGACAGGATTTTCTTTGTTTGTTTCTACCAGTCTGAACCTCCTAAGACCTCACTGCCAGAGGTGGAATTGTTCTTCCCTCTACACTTATACCAGTTAGAGCCTTTCTTTCTGCTACACCTGTTGGAAAAATGTTACTAGCATCTACCAACTTACATGCCTTTCTTCCCCCTTTCATGTAGGCATTTTCTCAGGGAAGTCTATTTTCATTCATCCACCTGTTTTGTCAGGTGATTTCTCTTTAGAAACTATTTTTTAAAAATCATGTCCTTTGCTTCTGAGAAAAATTTGATTTTTAAAAATACTAAGTATAGGCAAATAAGGAGCCATCAAAGGGAAATGGTGGTCACATGTCACACATTCTCGTGTGACCACATTGATGGAACCTGCTCCAGTTCTGCTCACCCGACTCACACTGAAGCGTCAGTGTGGATCACGTTTTAATATTTACTTGTGCGTGTGTGTTTTGCATAATTTTCACTTTCCCGACACAGGTTAAAAGAAACAGTTATTTGTTTATTTTTTTTCCAGTTTGAACATTGTTTTAACTATTTTTTGAACCACATTTTTCATTGGAGTGCCGTGTTCACTTTGATAACAGATCATTCTCCTGTTTTCATATCTCACTGCCAAAAGGGACTCACCCGTTATCTCTGATTGCAGGCAATTCGAACTTTAAGTAAGCCTGTCTTTATCAACTACTGTTTTAACAGCTGATTAATTAGTGCTGCAGAGATCTAGGGGAGGCCTTTATCTGAAGAGCAGTTCAACCATTAGCAAAGGAAACTTCCTTGTGCACCAGCAGCTCAGATAACAAGGTAAGATAATAGTTCACAGTCCTTTGGCTAATGCAAACAGGAGCACTCCCTCTTATCCCAACACAGGGGCCAGAGAGAAATGCTCAGCCAAATTCTCAAAATACCGTGATCTTCAGTGGTAAAAACTCTGGTTATTTTTTAAGTGCTTTGTAGAATAGCACCTTGCGATTACATAGAACAGCAGGCATTTGGAAGCTCAAATAATATTCAATAGCTATTGGCTATTTGCAGGAAGAAATCGAGCCCTAGTAAGATTCAGCAATGAGCATGGTTGGGTTTATCTTATCAATTAAGAGTGACTATGTGAGCTAACTGAAGCAGTTAGCCATGTACTCTTGAACAAGCCATTTCCTAACTCATTCGCCCTCTCTGTAAAATGGAGCTAATCAGAGTACCTACCTCCTGACATTATTGTGAGAATTAAGTGAGCCAGTGCTTCCAATGTTCTTAGAATTACGTCTGACACATGGAAAATGCTTGACAGATGTTAGTGTCATTACTAAGTTAGGGAAGATGCAAGTAATTTAGGTTCTTCAAATTTTAATATAATTAGCCAGAAGTTAATTAAATATAAACAGAAAGGATCTGGGGCTGTGGTTGGGCACAGACTATTATAACTATCACTCCCCACCAGCACTATCATGACTTCTACCAGCAGCAAACTATCTAATCATCGTAGTAAGAGTTCACAATATTCTTAGCACTTCACGTATATGAATATGTTTAATCTTCACAACCTCTGAGGAAGATCCTATTTTTATTTCCATCTTACAGCTGATGGAATTGAAGCCCAGAGAGCTGAAATGACCTGCCCAAGGTCACAGAGCATATAATGCTGAAAGAGATTTGACCCCCAGCAATCTGGTCAGGAACCACAGATTGCCCGCTCTTAACCACTCACTACTGCAATCACGTTATTAATATTACTCCATGCTGAGTGTTTGCTGTGTCAAGTGCTTCCCCATGCTCAGATGTGAAGCAACTTACCTGAAACCTGAGACTAATACATAGATCAGCCAAAATTCAAAGCTAGATTTTCCCCAACTCTTTTTTTTTTTTTTTATGCTTTGATGCCTCTTCCGTGTGGAGGTTTAGGGGTGTTTGGGGTTAAGGAGAGAAAAGTGACCAGGGACCCAGGAATGAATCATTTGACTTTCCACCCCTTGGAATTCCCTCAAAGGGTCTGGCCCTCATTCTGAATCATCATTTTCCTTTTTGGGAAGGAAGGGCTGGGAGCCTGCAGGGTTGGATTTTCTGCAGGTAGGAGTTGCAGCTCACTCTACATTCTCCTAAAAATGTATTAAATGGAGAGGTATGTATGTGTGGAAATCTAATCTGTTGACTTAATTATATTTATTGTACTGAGTGGTATTTGTTTTTTCTTTTCAGTGAATGATGCAAACTTGTGTAGCTTTAAAACATTAGTTTACAAAAGACTGAGTAAGCCCTCTCAGTTACCCAGAAAGAACTAAAGTGGGTTTATTAAGACCATCTAGGACAGAGGCTGTCCCACCAGGTGTTGGCCTACTGACCTGTCTTTCCCATTACTTTGAAAATTTCCTGAAAGAAGGAGGGGCCTTACTTCATTCATGACTGCACTCCAGCTTCTACCATAAGCCTTGCACAGAGCGGGAAGCACATAGCATAGTAGGAAACCAGTGCAGGGGAAGGTGATTTTGTTAATCAGTATAGAGTATTCATGAGAGTTGATTTTTAAAAAATTATTGTTGTTCCTACAAGATAGGATGTGATTTAACAGTTTTAACAGCTGCAGGCAACTCAGAATATTTCAAGGCCGAAGTAGGGAAAAGCCCAAGGCACCCTTTCGAGAGCAGGATAAGTCAAACAAATGTTTAGAAATAGAGTTTCATCACATTTAAGAAAAGGCAGTACACAATTTGTGCTTTAGATTTTTTTTTTTCCCTTTTATATGACATTGAATGGTCTATAGAAGTCTATCAGTGCTTTTCGGTTAACAGTGCTTTGCGGAATATAAAAACTGTAGTTAGTTTTGAGTGTAAAACATGAAGTCATTTCTCAATAGTGTCAATTATAAACTTCAGCATCTTAATTCTTCTAGATTTACCCAGGAAATCCTAAACCACTTTTCCTGCTAAATTTCTCAAAGACCCACCTCTGGTCACCTGGTGGTAGATGCATCCAATGAACTAATTGACCCCCTCAGGACACATCTCCAAACTTCAATCCCTCAACTGTGAAGGAAATGTCACATCAATTATGGAAGAAAGGTGGCAGGGGATGGGAATTAGGACTAGGCTACAGGATTTGAGGAACTTACTGAGCTATGGCATAAACATTTATGGAGCACCCAATGTGGACAAGGCACTGGGGGGTACAGAGATGAGTGTCATGTGTCCTCTCCTTCAAGGAATATCCAGTTACAGAAAAAATAACAAGGAAGGAGAGGGTGGGAACTCCCGTCAAAGATGTGCAGGTAAAGTGCCAAGGGAGTGTTGGAAACATGAAGAAGGTGATCTGCCCAGGTGCTATTGCACTATCATTAACACTTTCTTATAGGTGCAGCAAACCACCATGGTAGCAAACTGCCTAGGCACATTTTTCACCTAGGTAACAAACCTGCACATCTTGCACATGTATCCCAGAAGTTTAAATTAAATTAAATTAAAACAAAACAAAACAAAACATCACTTTCTTTCCATGGCTTTTCCTAAGAGTAGAAACAGAAAACGTGAAAATGTTTTCTTAAGAAACACCAGATGAAAATGTTTTCTTAAGAGACACCAAGAATACATAATATATTAGTGGAAGTGTATGTATGTGTGTGCAAAAGATGTATATATTAGCCTTATTTATAAATACCAAAAAAAAAAAAAACCGAGAAACTTGTTGAAGAGGATTTATTTGATGAGCTACTATGTGGCTGTTTAAAAATCACAAAGAATAATATTTGACAAAGGGGAAAAATCGTGATTTTTTTGCTAAGATTCAAACCATGCCTGAAAATAATTATTTGTATATGTATGTTGGTATATAGCATATGTTTGAAAGCTCCTATACCAAAGGGTCAAATCAGCAATGGTTATCACTGAGTGACAGAATTATGAGTGATGCTTGTTCACTGTAATTCTCTGTTTTTCAAGTTTCTGGACTAGCATATATGACTTTTATGGTAGTATGAAAAGACATAAATGTTGGTAAAAGGTCCTTCACAAAAATTGCATCTTCAGGGCCCACAAATTTTGTTCAGTCATTATGAGCTTTCTACCAGATTCATTTCATTTATTCTTGAGAGGACTTCTTCCCTTTGGATTGTTCTGCCCTCTTAGCTATGACAGTGATTGAAACCAGACCAGGAAAGCCCTGTTCTGTTGGTTCTGCCTCTACGTAACTTGAGCTTTCTACAAGTGAATGTTTCTTATTTCATTTCTCATGGGAATTTTGCCTCTTCCTTCTTGTTAAAATATTTGCATGTTTATGTTATAGTTGCCTATCTTGTTGCCCCAGGGCACCTGTCTTGCGGATAACCAAGAATGTGGATGGGGATGGCCATGGTGCAAGACTCAGCTTCAGTGGGGGCTGCTCCCAGGATGTGGGGCTCCCAGACCCCCCTCATTGATGCCAGTCTCAGGTGGCTCAATCCCTGGAAGGTACAGCAGTGATGGTCTGCTTCACTTCTATTACCTTCCCCTGCTTCTACCCATGCCACTAGCCTTTGCCCTGCCTTATCACCATTGTCACTATTTCTCCGGCCAAAGCTTCAACCAGGAGTCCTGAGAACTGGCGTGAAATAGGGTCGTAGTTATTCTATCCTTTTAAGTCAACTTTAAGTATGCCGTGTACAACACAGGGCGCTACACGCAGAAGGGCCTCATACTTGGCTTATTGCTCTGCAGTTGCCGTCTTAAATTTTTTAATTAATGCAAGGGATACTGCATTATCAATTTACACTGGGCCTTGCACACTATGTAGCTAGTCCTGATGGTTTGGTCTCCAGTTGGAGAGCCAGAGGGGAAAGAGCATGATATTTGAAGTCAGGCAGTCCTATGTTTAATACCTAGCTCTGCCATGTAGCTGTGTGATCCTGTGCAAGTCACTTGACCTCAATGGGCCTCAGTTTCTTCATCTGTGGAATAGGTATAGAGATGCCTACTTTACAGAGTTGATGTTAGGGATGAACATATGTAAAGTTACTAAGCTATTTTAGACAATAAATAGTACTAATTATTAGTATTATTCTTGAATTGTTACAGCTATAAGACACCCCTTTCTCCAAATGTAGCCTTGCTCTTTGAGTTTTATTATTCTCTTGATTAAGGAAATTTTGGTGTTTCTAATATCAAGCTAGATAACGTCCAGAACACCATCTACTACAATCTCATGCTAACCCTGAACTGTAAAATCAGGACTGAGCTCCCTAGATTTGTTTTGTCTCCCTTGCATCCTCCCTGTGAAGGCCAAGGTGGTCTTTCTCTTCCCAGGAGTGTCAAATCTGGGGGTCCGCGTTTCCTTTCCTTTTTTCTCTGGGTGACATAGGAAGTTCCTCCACAAATAGAACTTCTAATAGGTGATTCTAATAATCCAGAATTCCTGAAGTTAGCACTTAGGTCCAATCCCTTTCCTGTCCCGGCTCCAACTTGCTTTCAGGTCATACTTGATCTCAGATCTGCTTTCTGCTCTACTGCCTGTAGCTACTGCCCTGAGAGCAAAAGTAATTCCTTGCCTAGTAGTTCACATTTTAATAGAATTTTATCCTTTTCAGAACATTCAGGTCATTTTTGTGTCATTTAATCTTTGAAACTATACTAAGAAGGGATCAGAGTGATATCACCATTTTCTCAAATGTGAGAATGAACACCGGCAAGATAAAGTGACTTATTCAAACATACCCAGAGAGCTGATGATAAAGCCAAGCCTAGAAAGAATGTAAGTCTCATTCATTCATTCATCAGTTCACTGAGTCTCTTATGGGCTTGGTGCTAGGGATACTGTAGTAGCAAAAACAGACAATACCCCTACCTTTAGGCATCTTATAGTCTTTTTGAGTGTGATAGATACTAAATAATAATCAAAACCGTAAATGTAAATTTTCAATTGTGATTAGTGCTGGGAAGAAGAGACATCCAGGGCCAGTTTTTTATCTGGTCAGGAGGTCCCTCAAGTTGCTTCCTTGAAAAAAAGCAAGATGCAACTCTATGTTCAGAAACTTTTATTTATTTGCCTGTTTATGTGATACTTTAATAAATAAAAGATTTCTGAGAAAGCGAAACAACTTGTTATGTTGGGTAGATACAAACAGCTGTAGAATCTTTTAGCCATTCTCAACATTAATGTTTGGTCAGGGTAATAGACTGTGGTAAAGCAATCTCAGTTATGCGGGTCAACCTGAGCAGTAGAGAATTGAAGAAGATTGGACTGTTTGGATCCTTGTAAGTCGTTTACCAACAGAAAACTTTGCTGTTTTAATCCTGCACTCTTAATCTAGAGCATCAGGCCCCATAGCACCTACCTGTTTGGGCATAGAAGGCAGTGGTGGGCCTCACCCACCACTCACCACGGACACCTGATGCTGAGGACCCTCCTTGTTTATCATCATTCTGATCCTATTCTGACATTAATTTATTTATAGAAAAATATTTCTTCAGGCATCATGCCCAACACTGAAGACTAAGAGGAAAACACAAAGGACGAGGTCTCTGGTCCCTAAGAGCTTATTGGAGTGAGACATGAAGAAAACATACGAATGCAAATATAATTTCAAAGTGTGTACATTTTATGAAGAAAAGAGATAGATACCCAGGGAAAGATTAAAATGGGGCCAAAGAAAGCCCCTCTGTAGCAGAAGTGGTCTTTGAACTGCGATGTAAAGAATAAGATGGAATTCATGCAAGCAGATCGAAAGAGGATTTCCAACAGCATGTGGGGAGAAGTATGAAAAAGAGAGAGACAGACAGACAGACAAAGACAGTTCAAAGACAAAAGCACATTTTGGATATTTTTTAAGTTTTTGAGTGCATGCAATCCAATATATGACATCTTTACAATGACCTGTTGTACTGCAATGATCAGAAAGTTTCCTACTCTTTGGTTTTTTTTCCCATTTATATATCATGTTGCTTAAAAATGTTGAAGGCCACTTTCCCTATCTTTAGCCTAATTTTACCTTTTCCTCCTGCACCAATTTTGTGCTTTTATTGGTGACACTGACCTTTGAAACAGTACTTCTACTTTCTTTCACTGCCTGTGTGGCAGAGGGGTAACTTGCCATCCTTCCCCTGATTGTCTGAAAGTCCCTATTCTATTTGTACCAAGTGATGATTTCTTTCTCTTGGCCAAGTGTGTATTACTTTAATGTGACCGTGAAAGCCGTTATATAATCTAAAGAATAAACAGATTACTTGTCAAACTCTCTTTGTCTGTTCCATTGTGACCTACTAACATTTACACTGCTTTGTGGAAACATGGCAAAAAGGTTGGTTGCCTACATCAACCATTTCCATTGCAGGAAAACGTGACTATGCTGGCTTTCAGGCAAAGGGTGGCACCCCCATCTCAAAGCCATGACAAACCAGTGACAGTGGGACTGAATGCTCAGAAGTCATCCACAATTTTGAATCATTTTAGAAGATTCCCTTGAAAGAATGGAAGCACGGACAAGACTTTTTAAAAAGACAAAACTCCTTTTCTGAAGTCATTGTTTTTGGATTCATTTTTCCCTTACCGTGTTTGGAAAGATGTTGAATACGCATTCTAAGAATCCATGAGTTTTAAATTACAAAAGCCATGGACATGGAGAAATGTTTCTTAGTGATAAAGCAGAGGGTTTTAGAAAATTCTACAATGGCGTTGAGAAGTCATATAGCTCACGTCTCAGCTTCCTTCCCTTCTCTATAAACACCTTCAGCCATGGGGACTTTCGATGAAACCCACAACCATTTTTTGACAGCATGAAACATTAGGAAACTCTTCCTAACGTGCAACTAGAATCCGGCTTTTTTTCCTATCCATTGGCCACACTTTTGCTCTGCACAAGGCAACACAGACACTTACTTTACTGAATACTGTTGGGGAAAGAACAGTGAACTCAGTTTCTCTAGACATCTGCTTTGAATTAGTTATTTCACAAGTTCTCCTAACTGGCCCCAAATTTCTTTATAATTTAAAAAACCCCACATTTCCCACTTTATAAAAAATTTTCAAACACTTTGGTGTGCAAAATATTTCGGTGTTTTCTTGTTTTGGGGAAGAGACTTTCTTCCTAATAGCTTTAAGTAGGAAATTAACATTTTTGTGAATATAGTGAGGTGGGGTTTTTTTTTGCATTTTCTCGATAATATGTTGGAATTTTAGGAAAATATTGTGACAAGGGAGTCTGCTGAAGTGAGTAGCAAGAGTCAACGATCTCTCCTACCTGAGGAGTGGATGCCACTGTAGCCTTGCCCTTTCTAAAGCCCTTCTAACTCAGTTGATCCCCAAAGAACCACTGAGTGCTGGTCCAAATAATTGCCAGGCTTAGCTGCCAGATTCATTCAGAAATTGCTGGTATTGTCCTCTGTAAAATGATATGTTCCTATGATCTCCCTCTCTTTTCAGCAAACCAGAATCCTGGATATAATTTGATCTTCATTATGGAGAGGGAGGCTGAATTAGATAATAGAAAACCTGAAGAGTTTAAGTAACCGAGGATCAACCTCACTGTTCCACATCCGGCACTTCTCCCCGGCTGAGGTGGTTGTTTGTGGCTCAAGTTTAATTTGATAAGAACTGGGGAAAGAATATTTTGAGTCTAAGATGTGAGGCTAAGGGCTTTCCCTGTCCAAACTCCCATTCCTGAAATGTCCCCAAATCTTAGGTTTACATCTTACAAAGGGAGATGCCAGGACTGCTTCTTTGTATGAGTAATGCTGCTCTCCCGCCTGCCTCCAGGAGCCTACAGGTAGCAATTTGCCACATCCTTTGCGTTTGACAGAGGGCTAAGAATGAGAGGAGGTGTTTTGCTCTCCTGTCACTTGTCTCCTCACAGTATAATTATCTGAGTTCCTGAGTGCTGCAGTGATATATGAAGAAATCCAAAGAAGAAATACAATATGTCTTCATTGTCTTTTGTCATTAGCCCTCAATTAAATATTTCTTACCTTGGGCTAAGGTAGCATGGGGTGGAACAAGCTATGGGTTGCAAGCCAGAAGCGGTGAGTCTTAATCTCTCTTCCACATGCATTAGCTGTGTGTCTTTAGTCTAATCACTTAACATCTCTGAATCTTGGTGTTTACTTTTATAAAACAAAAAGATAGACTTGATTATTTCTAAACTTCCTCTTGGGGCTGAATTAAAAAAATTCTTGTAACTATAACTTACATTTAAAATCATGATGGTAAAAAGACTCTAAATACAAGTGAAAGTGGTTAAAAGCAGTAAGTCAGTTCATCAGATGATTATCTATTGAGGCTTCCTCTATAAATTAATCTCTAATTTTGCATAAGGTAATTTCCGACCCATGCATTTCACAGTCTTTATAATAAAGTTCTGAGAACATTACTAACTTTATGTATATATTTATTCTATCTGAGTATGCCTACAAAGTAGTGAGGCTAGTTTCTAAAAGCCATACACGAGAAAGTTTCATTGTGTGTCACACATAGTATCTTCCTTTCTACAGAAAGATCGTGTTTTAAGGATGGCTAGAGACGAATAGTTCATTTATTCTTCATATATCTTCTCTTCCCATCGTTTACAAGTAATGCAAGTAAAAAATAAAACAACAACAAAAGCAAAAGGTTCTACAATTAAATTCAGGTCCTAGGTAATAATATAATCCAATATTTAAATGGTAATTTTAAATTCTTTAAAGTCTTTTAATACAAAATGCTTTATGAGCTCCTTTCATTACCCTTGTTAGGTGTAGAGGAGGGTAATGTTATCCCCATTTTGTAAGCCAAGAAAGTACAGTTGGGTGGTGAAAACATGAAAATAAAGGGAAAGGAGACAAGCTCCCCGAATTCTGGGAGATCTCGTGCTGAAGCCAGAGAGCCAACGAACCGGCTTGCCTTTGGAACAGATGTTCCCGTTGAGGAAATGTTGTAGTAGCCTTGTTTTTCCTGAATTGAAAAATCATCAAACAAATCTTAAAGGCAAGCTCCTTGGGTCTCAGGTGACTGTCTTTCATCATGTCAGACATACCGTCTCTCTGTATAAGGGAGTTTTGAAGAGGATATTTTATAATCCTGACTGTACCTAAAAACCATAGGCTGTGGTATACACATAAGGAAATGTCATTCAAAGCTGTGAATGAGCTTCTAGAAATTCCATGAAGCCAGCTTGGCAGATTTTCTAGGCTGCTGACAGTGACTAAAATCACTGTGTGCTTCTTAACAGAAAATTTTGTTGTATAACATATGGCCGTAATACACTCAAATGTGCAACAACTTTTTTTTTTTTTTTTTTTGAGAATTAGGTGGTCTCTTTTCTTTGAATTTTGGACTGACAAATGAATGACATAGTGCCACGTGAGTATGGGTTGGTTCAGAATCTCTTTCCTTGCTCATGAGAGCCCTGGACTTGAGCGGCAAGGTCAGAGTGGCAGTCACATTGTGAGAGCTCGTAAGTGTAATCCACCAGCTTGAAGAGACATCTCATAGCATTCAGTGACCCCTGCACACCTCCCGCAGGCCACCTTACACTTTCTAGCTTGAGGCCTTTGCAGAATCCATACAAGCTGTGAAATGATTTCTTCCCATAAAACCCTGGAACAAAGAAGTGCACTCTCTGCTTTCTGGTAAGCCTTGCTGAGCTATCTAGAATTGTGGTTTAGCTCCACAGCCTTGGGCCTTTGGCAAACAATATCATTCGTGTCTTTCAAATGATAATAGCAAGCTAGGCTACTATCACTATTACTTTCTTTTCACTCTTTTTTTCCCTATGAATGTGTCAAGGTTTTGGAGGCAGAAAAAAAAAGTCCAGGTTTGCAGGTCAGTAGTAACAACTTTGGACAAAACTTCTTCAATAGAGCCTCATAGTATTTGATTTAGTAAGCCTATTTGAAAGCAATAACTTGCAGAAGAAAGTAACATCTCAAAAAAACCTGTTGGCTGTTCAACTTTGCCATCTGATTTCTTAAGGAAAATATCAAGTCATTCTGGATTTTAGCACCCTCTATTTCAGAGTGTCTTAGTAAAGCAAAATATTTCAGAAGAGGTAGGTTCTAGGAGAATCCTGTCTTAAAGATTTTTTTTAGTGAAAGAAAATATAATTCATAGGGCAGAGCTGGATGAATGGAGTTTAGACTTCACCATGAAGCCACTCAGTTTCAGAACCTCTCAAGTATCTTTGGTTGGGGAAAATTTGGGTTGATTTAGTTTCTTGAGATACATCAAATTGGTTGAGACTTAGGGTGGTAATATGAATCATAGTGCCTTAAAGTTAAGAGAGGCCTTAGATGTCTTCTAGTTCAATTTTCCACAGATACAAGAATCTTCTCTGCATAGTCTCTGCTTGAACATCTCCGGTGATGGAGAGCTCACTGCTTTACTACACAGCTCAATCTGAGGTTGAATAGTTTTAACTTTTAGAAACTTCTTCCTTGAACTAGAATTTTGTTTCCTTTATCTCCCATCAAGGTCTGATCTTTGGAATATGGTGAATAAATTAGTTTCTTCTTTCACTTGGCATTGTATTTGGAGATAAATGTCATAATAACTGTGTATTTACTTTCCAAGCTAAATATTCCTCTTAAAAAGGTTTTTACCAGAATGGGGCTATAAGAACTTCGATTTAAAAACAAACATTTGGGTAACTGGAAAGATATTCGTTGTTTTTCATCTGGACTTAATATGTTAGAAGTATTATGCCTCTTTACAGTAATCAATAAATTCTATGTAATCCCTATTAATAAATGTATGAATTCTAAATGATATAGGTTCCAAATGATATAGGTGTTTTTTCCTAGAACTGTCAAAAGTCATCCAACATACTCTCTGCCTACTATGTATCAGGGGCTATTCCAGGTATTGTATATAGCTACAGAAATCTCCTGTGTAACAGCACATGCATTCATACGACAAACAAAATCACTCCCTCATGGAGTTTACCTTCTAGTGGAAGAAGACAAAAGTATTATTATTATTATTATTATTATTATTATTATTATTATTTTTGAGACAGAGGTCTCGCTCTGTCGCCCGGGCTGGCGCGCAGTGCCCAAATCTCAGCTCACTGCAAGCTCCGCCTCCCGGGTTCGGGCCATTCTCCTGCCTCAGCCTCCCGAGTAGCTGGGACTACAGGCGCCCGCCACCTCGCCCGGCTAGTTTTTTGTGTTTTTTAGTAGAGACGGGGTTTCATCGTGTTAGCCAGGATGGTCTCGATCTCCTGACCTCCTGATCCGCCGGTCTCGGCCTCCCAAAGTGCTGGGATTACAGGCTTGAGCCACCGCGCCCGGCCAAGTATTATTTTATAAGAAGGATTTAAGCAACATGAAAAAAATACAATAGGGAAGCAGGGTCAAGAATGACTGGGTTGTGGATGTATGGGTGTGGAGGAATGTTGCTGAAGTTAGGGTAGATGGAGAAGTCTCTTGCAGAGGTAACATTTGAGCTAAGACCCTAAAGATGAGAGAGACACAACCCCTCAAACCACAGGGAGATGTGTTCTCCCATAGAAGGACTATCAAAAGCAAAGAATTTGAGACAGCTCGCTGCATCCAGGCGGACAGAGTGGACATTGAGAGAGAATAGTGAGTGAGATGGTCATACAGTCAATAAAGGGTCAGGTCTTGTAAATTCTACACTCCATAGTAAGCAGCTGAATTTCATCTGAGCATTTTGGGCTGGGTAGTGATGGGATCTGATTTGAGAATATTACTCGTTTACTCTGTAAGCAATCAACTGCAGGGGAATAAAGGGAAGGGGAAGGAATGGAAATAGAAAGATCAGTTAGGATCCCAGGACCGAGAAAATGAAGGCTTGAGCTACAGTAGCAGTAAGGGAGATGGGGAAGAGCAGTAGGGCTTTGCAATGTGTTTTGGAAGTACCACTGACAGATCTTGCTGATGGATTGAATGTAGAGTATGAAGGGAAGAGAGAGGCCAAAAACAATGTCAATGTTTTTAGTCTTAGCACAGGGTAGAGAGTAGTGCTGCCATGTGCATCTCTGGTTAAGACTGGGGGTCATGGCTGGGCACAGTGGCTGACACCTGTAATCCCAGCACTTTGGGAGACCGAGGTGGGTGGATCACCTGAGATCAGGAATTCAAGACCAGCCTGACCAACATGGTGAAACCTCGTCTCTACTAAAAATAAAAAATTAGCCAGGCATGTTGCTGCATGTCTGTAATCCCAGCTACTTGGGAGGCTGAGGCAGGAAAATTGCTTGAAGCTGCGAGGTGGAGGTTGCAGTGAGCAGAAACTGCAACATTGCATTCCAGCCTGGGCACCATGAGTGAACCTCCATCTCAAAAAGAAAAAAAAAAAAAAAAAAAAAGGAAAGAAAGAAAAAAGATTAGGGGGCAGAATATCAAAATTGGGGGCCGGAAACAAGAAGAGTTGTCTTGGACATACTGGGTTTGAAGTTTCTGTCAGACATCCAAGCAGAGATTGTATGTAGACCTTTGGAGAGAGAACTCTGAAGCTTAGAGAGAGAAGAGAGAGAGAGAGAGAGATCACAGTTGGAGACATAGAATATTGAAAGGCACGGGACTGGAGAAGATCAAGTAGATGAAGGAAAGGAGAAAATAGCAGAGCATGGGAAAAGGGGGAAGGAGGGACGAGGAGAGGAGATGAGAGAAGAGGTGAAAAGAAAAGCAGAGGAAAGATGAGAGGCCTGACGTGCTCTTATATTTAGAGATTAGATGTAAGAGATTAGACATCAGAGAAGACACAGAAAGAATGACCAGTGAGGTTGGAGGAAAGGCAGAAGAATGTGGTGACCCCAAACCCTCAGAAGAAAATACATCAAGAAAGAAGAATAATCACCCGTGTCAAATGATATTGAGACTCAAATAGGATGAGAACAGAGAACTGACCATGGATGTGTCAAATGAAGGACATCAGTGACCTCGATAAAAGCTGCTTCGGGGAGTGGTGAAGTGAAAAGCCCGATGGAATGGGTGAAGAGAGAACAGGAGTGAGAAAGTGGGAACAGCAAATACAAACCACTCCTAAGAATTTCTGCTGAAAAGGTGAGCAAAGAAATGGTGCAAAAAGAGGAGTGGAAAATAGAGCTAAAAGTTTCTGCTTTTTTTTTCTTTTCTTTTTTTTTTCTTTTAAGTGGGTGATGTTAAGGTGTATTGAGATGCCTAGTGAAACGATTAATCGTTAGTAAGTAACTAATGACGAATGAGAGAGAGAATAATTGCGAGGTCAAATGGGGATGTGGATCAGCCCCATAGGTGCAGAGAGAGGCTGTACATGGAACAGAGACCCTGCTTTTGCTTCAGGGGAAGAAAAGCCAAACGTAAGTGACGATTGGTGGTTTTGATGGAGGGTTGGTGTTGCTTTAATTTAACCCCATTGTTTTAAAAATATAGTTGTCACCTGGAAAAATAAGCACGCCTAAGCAACCAGGAAAATGTTACGGAAGAGAACAGGGTGGAGGAGTGTGTGTGTGTGGTAGGGGGCAGGGGAGAGTGGGGAAAGTGAGGAAGGGATGGTATGAGATCTGCTAGAAAGGAAAAAATTCCATACTATACAAAAACTGAACAGAAAATCCAGAAGGAGGATATAATACATATGATAACTTAGCATATAATAAAACTAGCCCTTCAAGTCATCAGAGTAAAAATGGGTTAATCAATAAATAATGTTGTGGTATATTTCTAGCTGCTTGCAGGAAGAAGAGATTTGATCTCTGCTTCACTCTTTAAAGTGAAACAAATTCCAGATGGAGCAAACATTTAAACATAGAAAATACCATAGAAATACTTTGTAAACGGGGAATTAAAAAATATATAGTTGGCCGGGCGCGGTGTCTCACGCCTGTAATCCCAGCACTTTGGGAGGCAGAGGTGGGCGGATCACGAGGTCAGGGGATCGAGACCATCCTGGCTAACACAGTGAAATCCCATCTCTACTAAAAATACAAAAAATTAGCCAGGCTTGGTGGTGGGAACCTGTAGTCCCAGCTACTCGGGAGGCTGAGGCGGGAGAATGGCGTGAACCCGGGAGGCGGAGCTTGCAGTGAGCTGAGATCGCGCCACTGCACTCCAGCCTGGGTGACAGAGCGAGACTCCGTCCAAAAAAAAAAGAAATATATATATATATATATAGAGAGAGAGAGAGAGAGAGATTTGGCCTGCAAAGGTATGGTATGAAACTCAGAATCATAAAGGAAGTAACTAGACTAAATTCAACTATGTAAAAATAAATAAAAATATAAATAAAAAATTAAAACATAATAAAAATTTAAATCAAGTAAATAAAGATGCTATTCCATGAAAAATTCCATAAACAAAATCAAAAGATAAAACTACAAACTAGCAAATAACATTTGTAATATCTATGACAAAGGGCTAATAGTCTTAATATGCAAAGAACTCTTAGAGATCAATAAGATAAAGCGAAAAAATAATCTAGCAAAACAGGTCAATACATATATGGGAAGTTCATAGAAAAAGGACTATTAATTGTCAATAATCATAGAATAATACTCAACCTCACAAATAAAATAAGAAATGAGATATTTTTCACCTATGAAATGTTTAAAATTTTGAAAATATCTAGTTGGTGAAGAAGTGAGGAAACAGGCAATTCAAGAAGTGCAATTTGGAGATGCTTAACAAGAACAAGATTGAAACAAACATGCACGTGTCCTCTGACCTGGTAGCACGTGAGGAACTTAAACTATGAATATTCTTGTAGAAGTATACAATGAACGATCAAGAATGTTTATCTTAGCATTATTTGTAATTTTAAAAATTGGAAATAATTTTTATCAATAGGATATCATTTAATATACTATAATAGTCAAAAGAGAATTAAGCCAAACTATAGCACATTCACGTCATAGAATGTTATGTAATAATTAATAAGGATGAAGCATAATGTATATGGATAATATGAAAAGATAACATATCTTAAATAAAAAATGTCAAACTATGAAAACTTGATCCCATGTGAGCTTAAAAATATGCCAACATATGTTATATTTGCATAAAAAACCTGGAGTATACATATTGAATTATTTACATTTTTTTTTCTGTGAGGAATGCAATTAAGATTTTGGGACGATGTTGAGAATACGTTTGCATTTTATCTTATGCCTCTCAATATTTTGGTTTTTTAACTATGAAAATCTATTATTCCTATAATAAGAGAAGTAATTTATTTAGAAGTTGCATCCAGAAGCAAGCACCGTAATCCAGATATTGTCTAAAATTCAAGAATGCAATTTGTGGCTAGTATTGCCTTGATCTAGACACTCTACTGCTCTCTTTCAGTGAAGCTCTCTTGTCTTTTCTCAAGTCTTAATCTTCACTGGATGATTCCAGTTTATTTGAATTCCATCTGAATTATAAGATTCAGGACCCTTCAGCCCTCTAGACGCCCACCAGCAGAGACATTTTAGTTTGTTACCCTTATTAAAATGTACTGTTTTAAAAGACAGCTGGATCTAAACACAATATCCCAGATCATATCTAAGTGCAAAGGTAAGGAAATAATCGCCTCCTTTATTTTGTTCTTTTCTTTGATTATTTATTTAAGGTGTACAGCATGGCCATTAGTGACAAATGTGAGACCAGCATTGAAGTTTCCGCATTGGTTTTGAGTCCATTCATTCATTCATTTGTTAAGTACTCTTGGAGAGTCTCCAGGATTCCAGGCTCTCTCTGCAGTTCTGGAATATGGTCGTGAGTAAAGCTGACCAAGTTCCTATGTGAGTGACTGTCGATCACTTTGTCATAACTGTGGGTCAAGAGCTGCTCCCCAGATTGTTGCACAAGAACCTGACTGACCTGTACAACATGTCAGTGAGCAAACTTCCCTGATTAATTATGATCAGCAAAGTGCTTCAGTGGGAGCTTAGCAGGAGCTGACGTAAGTACTTTCTCACCATAGATTTCAGTGGAATCTCAACTCACATATTTCTGACTCACTGGAAGTTTAAATGCCTATTGAGCTGTTATGACAGAAAGACTTGATATCCAAGATTCTTCTGTCATAGCTATGAGTTGAAAGGGTAAAGACCCTCTCATTATATAAATAAATATATAAAATCTCAATTGATTATTCTTTCTTTATTCAAATTCAAGCATGTCACATCTTAGCCAGTACCAAATTTGGTCCTCCAACTCTGCTAAGATTGATTGGTGCACCATTATACAGCATTGCATTTGGTAGTAAGTATGAAGGAAAAACTTCCCTACTGCCATATGTGTCTAATTTCAGATACATAGACATTTTGAAATATATTGGGGAAGAAGGACTAGATTTTTCTGAATGACTTATTTGTAAAGCATTGAAATAGGTACCCTACATATGTTGTTCACTTTAATCCTACCCAGATACCAAAGAAGGAGCTGGGGCTTTGGATTTAGAGATAGGACTTCTATCCCAATCCTGACATCTGTTAGGTGTCATGTTAGTGACTGGCCTAAGCCCTCAGTTTATTTGTAAATTAAGGGCAATAGTACCTGCCTATCAGAATTGTGGTGAGAATTGCATTTGCTGTAGTATGAGACAGGGCCCAATCCTGTACTGGACATACAGTAGCTATACAGAAAACATTAATCCTTCTTCTTTCCTTTCTCCTTCCTTTCAGACACTGCTTATTTTCACATGGGTCAAGAGGTCCGCCTTGCAATCTGGGCATAGATTTCCTTTATCTGTCCAGACCTTGCACAGAGGCCCGGTCAGTCCAGCCTATTCTCCCACTGGCCAGCTTTATGCTCACTCCTCCTCTTTCTTAGATAGATGCTCCTAATTTTTAAATCTATAAAACTTATTACATATGTCATAATGGGAGCTGAATTCCAGTGGGGTCTCTTGTAGTCATTTCTAGTGACTTACAGATGGTCACTATTAAGAAGGTACCTATACATGCCCACAGTATGTTATTACGTGAGGAAAAACAAATTGCCAGATAATATGTCAATATAATTTCATACGGAGTTGTAAAATACCTATCTAATCTATTTGTTTGCACAAGCATAGAAAAAAATTTTGGAATGATAAACATAACCAACAGTGTTTACTTTTAATGAGTGGGATGGGGAGACAGTAAATACATTTTTTTTTTTTTAAGAGACCAGGTCTCACTCTTTTGCCCAGGCTGGAGTGCAATGACACAATCACTGCTCACTGCAGCCTCAACATCCCAGTGATCCTCCTGCCTCAGCCTCTCGAGTAGCTGGGACTACAGGAACACACCTCTATGTCCTGCTGATTTTTATATTTTTTGTAAAGACAGGGTTTTGCCACGTTGCCCAGGCTAGTCTTGAACTCCAGGGCTCACCAACTTTGGCCTCCCTAAGTGCTGGGATTACAGGTATGAGCCACCACACCTGGTGGGACTTTTATTTTTTACCTAGCTATACTGGTATATTATTTTACTTTTTCCATAAAAATTATTTATACAATAAAAAATATTGTTAAATATAATGAAGAAAAATGTGTATTCATTGTTTAAGGACCTGGGATTAGATATTTGAAATGTTTTCTACATAGGTAGCAGAATGATTTAGTCTCTCATTAACATTTTTTAATGATAAAATGATCTTGCCTTTTTACTAGTTATGCACAGAGATATCTTATTTTATATTATTTGATGTATCATATTCTGAACTCATAAATCAGTTAAATTTGAGATGACCATTAACATTACAGAACTAAGTCATCTGCCAAGCGAAACCTACTCTTGGCTTTAATGACAACACTTCACAAACTAGAAAGCACTCAGGAGTAGGGCAACATAAAGTACTTATTAGAGGGCGTCAAATTCAAAATAAAAGCAAAGCATTTTTATTCCCATTCAACTAATTTTTACAAAACATGTACATGTACCTCATGGTGCTGTGCATTTTTACATATATGTTTCTTATTTGGATCTCAAAACAATCTGGTGAAATAGACTCTGCTAGCTTTCTTCATAGATGAGCAAACTAAGTTTTAGCAGACAGACTAAGAGTGACTTGCCCAGGATCGCTCAGCTAATGATCGCAGAGCCAGGACATAAATCCTACTTTTTTTGCTCAGAGATCTGTGCTTTCTATTTGACAACTTATTGCTGTTGAAGATAGTCTGGTTAACTCATGAATTCCCAAGAACACACATAGGGAACCAAAAGAACTCCTGAAATCAACTAGCACACTTTTCTTTCTGGGCTGTAGTGAAGATCTTTTGTCTATTCCCGTTGTACCCATTCTTACCAAATGACTATATTTGCAGTTATCTGCAGCAATCCTATAGAAGTCCAAAACGCAAGAGCACTCAGTTATTATCAAAATCTTTTCCCATGTCATGATAGCTAGTAAAAAACTGGTTAACAACGACTTAAAAAATACATATCTACTGTGTCTTCTTCGGTAAACTCCTTGGTTTAAATTAGAATTTCACTGTGCTTCTTTGTAGCTAAACAAAGCCTGCATTTTGTTGTAAGTAATAGAACTTATTTATACTTGATGTCCTTTGAAAAGTGGCATTTCAGCAACTCAAGCAGAAAGTCTTCTTTAATTCTTGCAGACAAAATGACACGCAATTATCAGGTAACAGCATTGTTAATATTTAAATATTGGCATAAACCTTTCTGTTCATTTCCAAAACGGTTTGAGATCCACCAGGGGGAGATGAATTCATTTTTGTGTCTTGATCCAACTTCTCAATGTTTGGAGGGCATCTATAGTAACCAAAATGATCACCTAGGTACTGGAACCTGCATGACCAGTTCATTTTTCATAGCTCTATGGCGAGTTTGCAGCAATGCATGGGTTTTCTCATTGCCAAGTTTTCAGCCAGCATTTCTTGCTCGTCATTCTTCATATCTGTCTTTGCATTTGGGGTGAGTCATTGCCATACTTGTCACTGAGGCTTCCAGGGGTGAAACTCTGGATATGTTCTCTGTCATCCCAGACAATCCTATTGGGTGAATCTAAATTATGTTGTTTGTTTTTTATTAGTTTGAGGATACCTAAATATGTCAACCCTAGGTCAAGATATAAACTTTTTCATAAAGCCTAGCCTATGGAAAAGTTTTAACTTTGGGAAAATGGTTGATGAAATTTACATGTGATCTCCAAGTCAACCCCCACTTATCACCCCCAACATACATGCGTCCCACCACTGGTCCCAGGTTTATACTCTTGACCTAGCCCAGTATGTGATACAGACTAAATCACTCCATTTCTCTAGGTCTCTGTGTCCTTCTTATGAGATGCAGGTGCAGGTCTGTCAGACGCATGCCCCCTTCCACTGCCCTTCTTGTGCCCACGGAAGACATTACTAGTTGAACCTCAAACTCTTTCCTGATAAGCTTGGAAATGGCTACAGCAGCCTCAATCCAATATCCTCAAAGTACACATGTAGAGGATACATCATTAAAATAACTTTGGAGGACATTTTTTCCTTCTCAACATCTCTCTTTTCAAGAGGAATATTAGGTTTTCATATTCCAAATTTATAGAGAATAAAGGAAGCGCCACTGCTGACTGGCACTCTTAGTCTCCCTAATGGCCTAAACTTATGCTGGTTATCGTCACAGGACCTTCAAAGAGAGTCAGACACTCAGATGATATAATGGGTTTGATGATACATTTATTAGATTGATCTGGAAATCTTGGATTTAAAAGCTGGTTGGACTAAGGGGGTTTCCTTGCTATATTATCGCAGAGGAGAGATGACGTTTGGGGGATATTTTATTTAGTTTGTTAACCAACACTGTGGCACTTACCAAGTGCCATGCTCTCTTCTAAGCACATGGAAAATATCAAGTCATTTAATCATCACAATAACTCAGTGATGTGAGTACTATTAATTTCCTCATCTTACAGATGATGAAACCAATGTTCAGAGTCGTTAAGCCACATATCCATAGTCACCCAGCTGGTAAAGGGTGGAGCTAAAATTCAAACCCATCATTCCACCCTTGTTTGAAGTTCTTAGCACTATACTCCTCTCTCTTAATGTTGTGAGCACTCAATGAGACCTGACCCATCTGGGAGGCATTCTTATAAAGAAAAGAGGTTGCCCTCAACCAACACCCACCTATACCAATATAATAATAATAATAATAATAATAATAATCTCCTGATAATTAAATTAAATAATATGTGCAAAGGCTCTGGCCCACTGAGTAGGTGCCTAATCTAAGCTCCTGCCTTTTGTCCTGCCTTTCCCTATAAGGAAGATTGCAAATGTGTGAATCCGGGAGAAAATCAAGGAGACATGTTCTCTGAATGTAAAAGATGTTTTTAATACTGCATTTTAAGATGACTTTTTTCTTAAAAGTACCAGTGTAGAAATCAAATAAATGAATACAACTAATGATTTGGAGAAAGCAGAAAATGAAGAGAAATATTACTAATTGTTTAGGAAAATTTAGTGGTATATTTTGCATATACATTTACTCTATGGTAATATTCTAAAAAGCCACTTGTTCACTGAACTTTACTGTATAAGGAAGGGAGCCTCTTACTCCTACCCACCCTTTCACGGTTTCCTAGTCATAGAGACACTGAGTTTTCCTTTTATTTGACCTGATAGGATATTTATCAAGAGTCTTTTCACTTGAAAATACTGTTCTATTCATCCCCACCTTGGAAGGCGGCACCAAGGTTCTAAAAGCTCAAAGCATCTCCTGACAACTAAAAAAGTTTCTCCTGAAGTCATCCAAGCCATGCTTTTCACTCAAATGCTGTTGATGGTATTTATCAGTTCATTCCATGGATGGTCCCATCCATTGATTGAGGTTACTTTGTAAGTGATCCTACTGAGCACAGGACATCTTAATAATGCCTATTTCAACCTGAAAGAGTCAAAGAAGAATTTACAGAGACTTAAAGAAGGAGTAGGATTTTGAATGACAGGAGAGATCTGAAATGTAAAGGCATGAGGGTATCCTGGGCTAGAGAGGGTGAAGTAGGGAGTGAAAGGAGGGAAACAAGGTTGGATTGCTAGGGAGAGAAAGTTTGATTTTTATTCCGTGTGTATAATGGTATGTTAGTTAATTCTCATTTAGCTGCAAGTGACAGGAAGCATAATTCAAACTGGTTGAAAGGGAAAGAGAAAAAAAAAAAAAAAAGCCGGGCCTGGGGGGAGACACTGGCTCACAGAACAGAAAAGCCCATACAGCAACTTGATTTGAGGCTTACGTGGTGACTTAGGGTTTTACTTTAAGCAATGCGATTCTGCCCTTTCTTCCGATATTGTTTTAGAGAAGTCATTTTGGGGGCAGAATTGAGGCTGGGTTGGAGATAGAAAATTAGAGGCTCAGCTAAACAAAAAGGCACTATTGCTATAGTTAAGGAGAGAAATGAAGATAGACTGGACTCTGGCAGAAGTAGTAATATGGAGAGGACATATAGAAGAGCTAGTGACTGAACATCAGGGGCACCGGGAGGGACAAGTCTAAGATGACTGATAAATTCCAGCCTTGGGTAACTGGGTAAAAGTTGGGCCTTTCATCAAGAAAATATATAAGAAGTTTGGTAGGGGAAATGCACATATTTGAATTTGAATTATCACTGGAACACTCAGTTGCAGATTTCTAGCAGGCTATTGGATATACGCTTCTTGAGCTCACAAAACCACTCTAGGCTGGAGATATGGATGTGGGATTTGTCAGAACACATGGGCCACCAAAAAATATAGACACATTTAAAGGTTTTGGAAGAGAAGGAGGAAGAACTGCAAATGAAATAAAAAGGAGGGTAGTCAAGAGAGGTACAAGAAGAACTGAGAGACAGTTACCACGAAAACAAGGAACGGGGAGAAGAAAGGTATACAATTCTAGGTAAAATTGACTAAATTAACAGATGTAAAATGTCCAGAGGATGTAGCAAACTAGGACGTCACTATCAAATCAGGTCAGTGGTGGACTCCGTGGCATCAAGAATTGATTATTGAGAACAAGAAACACCAGCACCAGTTACATCAAGAGAGTCAACATGTTTATTTATCACCTGTGAGGTGAAAGACACTACACCAAACACATTGAAGAAATAATAATAAAACATGCTACATTTCCCTGAGTGCCAAGAACACACATTTATTTTATGTTTCATTTGAATTCAATCTGGCATTATAACTCAATTTGAAACATGAGCTGAATTTATTCAGAGGGGTTAAGCTTTCTAAAAAGGGAAGGTGGTGTATATACCAGAGTGTGTAATCAAGATCAGAGGATTTTGTTTTTTTAAAAAAAAATCAATCATGTATGATTGTGCTCATCAAAATTATTCCTCATTATCTCTGCTTAAGCCCTAATAAGTATTGCAACTTTACCCTGTTTCTAGAGTATTCTTGCCACTAGAGCAACTTCTAACTTTTCCCGCTCAGTGGCTTTCTATAGAAGTAGGCTTTCCCTCAATAGCAGTTACCATTTAATGACTCCAGCCCCAGTGCTGTTGAAAGCACCTCTTCAGTTTCTCCCTCTATTCTCTCTTCCTTTGAATCAAGCATGTTAATGGCATCTACCTGAAAGATGGTCACTTCACCCTGCTTGCCTGTCTTTTAGCTCCTGAACTCCCAGTGTTTCATCTTAATCTCTCTGGTAATGCAATATGACTTTTAAATTTAATGTAGTCCTCCCAGGGTCTCCAGGAGGAAGCGAACAGTCTACCAGTGACAATGGTAGTAGAGTCTGTAATCCCCATGGCCTTGTAGGCACTGGCTTAAGTTGTAAAGTTTGTACTATAAATGTTTGAGCAGATTTGGGATCTACCCCTCATTCCAGGGATTCTTCGTCCATATCCACGGACATCCTTCTACCAGATTTTTGTAGGTGACAGATCTTCTTCCTTAAACTCACAAACCTTCATATGTTCCCACTAAGAACATTTACATCAAATCAGAACATCCTGTGGCTTGCATTAATTCAACAAAATTGAAAGAGGGCCCGCTCACCTCTTTCTTTTTGTTTCGCAATGCTGGCTTGTGAAATCTCCCTTTCTGTATTTTCCTTGCTCTTGCCACTATTAGCTTTCTTGTTTGTTTGTTTGTTTTTTCCTAGTGATGGAATGAATATAATGCCTTGAAAGGCAATCAGAAATAATTTCTGAGATATCTGCTGTTTTGCATCCTCCTGGTCTCCATGTCCCTCCATTGGTGTGGACCATCAATGGCCAGTTGTTTCTCTGCGGGGTGTATGTGTGACTGGAACTCCCTGTAATTACCCTTTCCACAGCCTCTGCCCCCGAGCAGTGTGGCTTCTTGGGTTACTGAAGGCCTCACAACAAACCTGACTTTGTTCTTTTAGCTATCTTCTCTCAATGCCATCTCATTAAAGTACTTTGCCAGTGAAAACAGCCCTGACAAATGTCTTTCCACTTGTAACCTGGCCTGAAACTGCCTAAGTTTTCTTGTTGAATGGGCTAAATATTCCAAAGTAATTTAGTAGGGAAACTTGACAATCACCAGCTCATGTTGTCACCTATATTTTTTAAAATTTGTGTTATGCACTGACCACCCACCGTTTCAATTATTGTTTTGTTCCAATAATGAGACAAGTATGATTTATTTCTTGTACTTTAGTATTAATATAAACTATGATAGGATATTAAGAGAAACAATGGTGGACCAAAAAGTATAGGGGCAACAGGGACCCCACATGTTGAGTCTTTTGTGGAAATTTGGGGGAACTAAAGCTTTTTCAAAAAATTTCTATTAAAAGGGGGTAAAATGTCCTGTGTCTAGAGGGGAAACTGTTAATAAAAGGTTTATTTGTGCAACAATAATTATACTACTTATTATTTCAGACGCACTAAATAATGTCACTGGAGACAAGATGTAGCCCCATTTTCCATCTTGTAGTCGCAGCCTCAACCTCTGGTTTATTCTCCTGAGAATCATTAATGATACAGAAGCACAGCAGGGGAGTGGAACTGAAATTTCTCAATTTGGGACACAATCCTGCTCTCAGTTATTGATAAGCAATGGAGGTTTCTGTTGAACTCCTGATTTTTGCCTCTGGTTGTTGTATCACATTCCTGCCTCCTTGTAAGAGAAATGCCTCCTCAAAAGGAGAAAAGAATAAAAAATAAATAAATAGGTGGCTGGCAAGATAGCTGAATAGGAATAGCGCCAGTCTGCAGCTCCCAGCAAGATCAAGGCAGAAGATGGGTGACTTCTGCATTTCCAGTTGAAGTACCCAGCTCATCTCATTGGGACTGGTTAGACCGTGGGTGTAGCCCATGGAGGGCAAGCTGAAGCAGGGTAGGGCATCGCCTCATCTGGGAAGTGCAAGGGGTTGGGGAACTCCCTCCCCTAGCCAAGGGAAGCCACGAGGGACTGTGCTGTGAGGAATGGTGCACTCCAGCCCAGATACTACACTTTTCCCACTGTCTTCGCAACCTGCAGACCAGATTTCCTCGGGTGCCTACACCACCAGGGCCTTGGGCTTCAAGTACAAAATTAAGCGGCCATATGGGCAGTCACTGAACTAGCTGCAGGAGTATTTTTTTCATACCCCAGTGGTACCTGGAATGCCAGCAAGACAGAACTGTTCACGGCCCTGGAAAGGGAACTGAAGCCAGGGAGCTCAGTGGACTCCACCCCCATGGAGCCCAGCAATCTAAGATCCACTGGCTTGAAATTCTTGCTGCCAGCACAGCAGTCTGAAGTCAACCTGGGATGCTTGAGCTTGGTTGGGAGAGGGGCATCCGCCATTACTGAGGCTTGAGTATGTGGTTTTCCCCTCACGGTGTAAACACAGCCACTGGGAAGTTCAAACTGGGCAGAGCATGCTGCAGCTCGGCAAAGCTGCTGTAGCCAGACTGCCTCTCTAGATTCCTCCTCTTTGGGCAGGGTATCTCTGAAAGAAAGGCAGTAGCCCTGATCAGGGACTTATAGACAAAACCCCCATCTCCCTGGGACAGAGCACCTAGGGGAAGGGGTGGCTGTGGGCACCGCTTCAGCAGACTTAAATATTCCCGCCTGCTGACTCTGAATAGAGCAGCGGATCTCCCAGCACAGTGTTTAAGCTCTGCTGAGGTACAGACTGCCTCCTTAAGTGGGTTCCTGACCCCTGTGCCTCTTGACTGGGAGACAGCTCCCAGCAGGAATCAACAGATACCTCATACAGGAGAGCTCCAGCTGGCCTCTGGTGGGTGCCCCTCTGGGATGAAGCTTCCAGAGGAAGGAACAGGCAGCAATCTTTGCTGTTCTGCAGCCTTCACTGGTGATACTCAGGCAAACAGGGTCTAGAGTGGACCTCCAGCAAACTCCAGCAGACCTGCAGTAGAGGGCCCTGACTATTAGAAAGAAAATTAACAAACAGAAAGGAATGGCATCAACATCAACAAAAACAATGTCCACACAAAACCCCATCTGAAGGTCACCAACATCAAAGACCAAAGGTAGATAAACCTATGAAATAAGGAAAAACCAGTGCAAAAAGGCTGAAAATTCCAAAAACCAGAATGCCTCTTCTCTTCCAAAGGATCACAACTCCTTCCCAACAAGGGAACAAAACTGGATGGAGAATGAGTTTGACAAATAGACAGAAGTAGGCTTCAGAAGGTGGGTAATAACAAACTCCTCTGAACTGAAGGAGCATGTTCTAACCCAATGCAAGGAAGCTAAGAACCTTGAAAAAAGGTTAGAGGAATTGCTAACTAGAATAACCAGTTTAGAGAAGGACATAAATAACCTGATGGAGCTGAAAAACACAACATGAGAACTTTGTGAAACATACACAGTATCAATAACTGAATTGAACAAGTGGAAGAAAGGATATCAGAGATTGAAGATCAACTTAATGAAATAAAGCATGAAGACAAGATTAGAGGAAAAAGAATGAAAAGGAACAAACAAAGCCTCCAAGAAATACGGGACTATGTGAAAACACCAAACCTACGTTCAATTGGTGTACTTCAAAGTGATGGGGAGAATGGAACCAAGTTGGAAAACACTCTTCAGAATATAATCCAGGAGAACTTCCCCAACCTAGCAAGAGAGACCAACATTCAAATTCAGGAAATAACGGAGAACACCACAAAGATACTCCTTAAGAAGAACAATCCCAAGACACATAATTGTCAGATTCAACAAGGTTGAAATGAAGGGAAAAATGTTAAGGGCAGCCAGAGAGAAAGGTCGGATCACCCACAAAGGGAAGTCCATCAGACTAACAGCAGATCTCTCTGCAGAAACCCTACAAGCCAGAAGAGAGTGGGGGCCAATATTCAATATTCTTAAAGAAAAGAATTTTCAACCCAGAATTTCATATGCAGCCAAACGAAGCTTCATAAGCAAAGGAGAAATAAACTCCTTTACAGGGAAACAAATACTGAGAGATTTTGTCACCACCAGGCCTGCCTCACAAAAGTTCCTGAAGGAAGTACTAAATATGGAAAGGAAAACCGGTACTAGCCACTGCAAAAACATACCAAGTTGTAAAGACCATTGACACTATAAAGAAACTACACCAACTAATGGACAAAATAACCAGCTAGCATCATAATGACAGAATCAAATTCACACATAACAATATTAACCTCAAATGTAAACAGGTTAAATGCCCCAACTAAGATACAGACTGACAAATTGGATAAAAAGTCAATACCCATCAGTGTGCTGTATTCAGGAGACCCATCTCACATACAAAGACACACATAGGTTAAAATTAAAGGGATGGAGGAATATTCACCAAGCAAATGGAAAGAAAAAAACAAAAACAGGGGTTGCAATCCTAGTCTCTGATATAAGAGAATTTAAACAAACAAAGATCAAAAAATACAAAGAAGGATACTACGTAATGGTAAAGGGATCAATGCAACAAGAAGAGCTAACTATCCCAAATCTATATGCACCCAATACAGGAGCATCCAGATTCATAAAGCAAGTTCTTAGAAAACTACAAAGAGACACAATAATAGTGGGAGAGTTCAACACTCCACTGTTAATATTAGACAGCTCAATGAGACAGAAAATTAACAGGGATATTCAGGACTTCAACTCAGCTCTGGACCAAGCGGACCTAGTAGACATCTACAGAACTCTCCAGCCCAAAACAGAATATACATTCTTCTCAGCACCACATCACACTTATTCTAAAATTGGCCACATAATTGGGAGTAAAACACTCCTCAGCAAACGCAAAAGGACTGAAATCCTAACAAACAATCTCTCAAACCACAGTGAAATCAAATTAGAACTCAGGATTAAGAAACTCACTCAAAACTGCACAACTACTTGGAATCTGAACAACCTGCTCCTGAATGACTACTGGGTAAATAACGAAATTAAGGCAGAAATAAATAAGTTCTTTGAAACCAATGAGAACAAAGACACAATGTTTCCAGACTCTCTGGGACACAGCTAAAGCAGTGTTTAGAAGGAATTTTATAGCACTAAATGCCCACAGGAGAAAGCAGGAAAGATCTAAAATTGACACCCTAACATCACAATTAAAAGAACTAGAGAAGCAACAGCAAACAAATACAAAAGCTAGCAGAAGACAAGAAATAACTAAGATCAGAGGAGAACTGAAAGAGATAGAGACACAAAAACCCTTCAAAAAATCAATGAATGCAGGAGCTGGTTTTTTGAAAAGATCAACAAAATTGATAGACCACTAGCAAGACTAATAAAGAAGAAAAGAGAGAAGAATCAAATAGACACAATAAAAAATGATGAAGGGGATATCACCAAGGATCCCACAGAAATAAAAACTACCATCGGAGAACAAACACCTCTATGCAAATAAACTAGAAAATCTAGAAGAAATGGATAAATTCCTGGACACATACACCCTCCCACAATTAACCAGCAAGAAGTTGAATCCCTGAATAGGCCAATAACAAGTTCTGAAATTTAGGCAGTAATTAATAGTCTAACAACCAAAAAAACCCCAGGACCAGACAGATTCACAGCTGAATTCTACCAGAGGTACAAAGGGAAGATGGTACCATTCCTTCTGAAACTATTCCAAACAATAGAAAGAGAGGGACTCCTCCCTAACTCATTTTATGAGGCCAGCATCATCCTGATACCAAAACCTGGCAGAGACACAAAAACAAAAAAAATTTCAGGCCAATGTCCCTGATGAACATTGATGCCAAAATCCTCAATAAAATACTGGCAAACCAAATCCAGCAGCACATCAAAAAGCTTATCCACCACGATCAAGTCAGCTTTATCCCTGGGATGCAAGGCTCGTTCAACATACGCAAATCAATAAATGTAATCCATCACATAAAACCAATGACAAAAACCACATGATTATTTTAATAGATGAAGAAAACGCCTTTGACATAATTCAACACTCCTTCATGCTAAAAACTCTCAATAAACTAGGTATTGATGGAATGTGTCTCAAAATAATAAGAGCTATTTATGACAAACCCACAGCAATATCATACTGAATGGGCAAAAGCTGGAAGCATTCCCTTTGAAAACCAGCACAAGACAAGGATGCCCTCTCTCACTATTCCTATTCAACATAGTATTGGAAGTTCTGGCCAGGACTATCAGGCAAGAGAAAGAAATAAAGCATATTCAAATAGGAAGAGAGGAAGTCAAATTGTCTCTGTTTGCAGATGACATGATTGTATATTTAGAAAACCACATTGTCTCAGCCCAAAATCTCCTTAAGCTAATAAGCAACTTCAGCAAAGTCTCAGGATACAAAATCAGTGTGCAAAAATCACAAGCATTCCTATACGCCAATAATAGACAAGCAGAGAGCCAAATCATGAGTGAACTCCAATTCACAATTGTTACAAAGAGACTAAAAAAGGAATATAACCTACAAGGGATGTGAAGGACCTCTTCAAGGAGAACTAGAAACCATGGCTCAAGGAAATAAGAGAGGACACAAACAAATGGAAAAACATTCCATGATCATGGATAGGAAGAATCAATATTGTGAAAATGGCTATACTGCCCAAAGTAATTTATAGATTCAATGCTATTCCCATCAAGCTACCATTGACTTTCTTCACAGAATTAGAAGAAAAACTACTTTAAATTTCATTTGGAACCAAAAAAGAGCCCGTATAGCCTAGACAATCCTGGGCAAGAAGAACAAAACTGGAGGCATCACACTACCTGACTTCAAACTATACTGCAAGGCTACAGTAACCAAAACAGCATGGCACTGGTGCCAGAACAAATACATAGGCCAATGGAACAGAACAGAGGCCTCAGAAATAATGCCACACATCTACAACCATCTGATCTTCAACAAATCTGACAAAAACAATGCAAATGCAAAATGAACAGAAAATGAATAAATCCAGGAGCTGGTTTTGTGAAAAGATTAACAAAATAGATAGACTGCTAGCCAGGCTAATAAAGAAGAAAAGAGAGAAGAATCAAATAGACACAATGAAAAATGATAAATGGGATATTACCACTGATCCCACAGAAATACAAACTACCACCAGAGAATACTATAAACACCTCTGTGCAAATAAAGTAGAAAATTTAGAAGGAATGGATGAATTCCTGGACACATACACCCTCCCAAGACTAAATCAGGAAGAAGAAAGGATTCCCTATTTAATAAATGGTGTTGAGAAAACGGGCTAGCCATATGCAGAAAACTGAAACTGGTCCCCTTCCTTACATCTTATACAAAAATTAACTTAAGATGGATTAATGGCTTAAACATAAGACCTAAAACCATAAAAACTCTAGAAGAAAACTGAGGCAATACCATTCAGGACACAGGCATGGGCAAAGCCTTCATGATTAAAACACCAAAAGCAATGACAACAAAATCCAAAATTGACAAATGGGATCTAATTAAACTACAGAGCTTTTGCATGGCTATCATCAGAGTGAACAGCCAACCTTCAGAATGGAAGAAAATTTTTGCAAGCCTTCATGATTAAAACACCAAAAGCAATGACAACAAAATCCAAAATTGACAAATGGGATCTAATTAAACTACAGAGCTTTCGCATGGCTATCATCAGAGTGAACAGCCAACCTTCAGAATGGAAGAAAATTTTTGCAATCTATCCATTTAACAAAGGGCTAATATCCAGAACCTACAAGGAACTTAAACAAATTTACAAGAAAAAACAAACAGCCCCATTAAAAAGTGGGTGAGCGATATGAACAGACACTTCTCAAAAGAAGATGTTTATGTGGCCAACAAACATTTGAAAAAAAACTCATCAATGCTGGTCATTAGAGAAATGCAAATCAAAACCACAATGAGATACCATCTCACTCCAGTTAGAATGGTGATCATTAAAAAGTCAGGAAACAACAGATGCTGGAGAGGATATGGGTAAACAGGAATGCTTTTACACTGTTGGTGGGAGTGTAAATTAGTTCAACCATTGTGGAAGACAGTGTGGCGATTCCTCAAGGATCTAGAACCAGAAATACCATTTGACCCAGCAATCCCATTACTGAGTATATACCCAGAGGATTATTAATCATTCTAGTATAAAGACAGATGCACATGTATGTTTATTGCAGCACTATTCACAACAGCAAAGACTTGGAACCAACCCAAATACCCATCAGTGACAGACGGGATAAAGAAAATGTGGCACATATACACCATGGAATACTATGCAGCCATAAAAAAGGATGAGTCCATGTCCTTTGCAGGGACATGGATGGAGTTGGAAACCATCGTTCTCAGCAAACTAACACAGGGACAGAAAACCAAACACTGTGTGTTCTCTCTCATAAGTGGGAGTTGAACAATGAGAACACATGAACACAGGGAGGGGAATATCACACACTGGGGCCTGTCGGGGGTAGAGGTCGGGGAGGGAGAGCATTAGGAGAAATACCTAAGGTAGATGACGGGTTGATGGGTACAGCAAACCACCATGGCACGTGTATACCTATGTTACAAACCTGCATGTTCTGCCCATGTATCCCAGAACTTAAAGTATTATAAATAAATAATTTTTTTTTCCGTTTTTAAGAAGAAAAGAAAGAAGGAGGAGTTTTTTGTTTTTTGTGTGTTTTTTTGTTTGTTTGTTTGTTTGTTTAAAAAAAGGTTTCTTGTCCCAGATACAAACAACTACATCCATTAATTCTTGTATTTACTGAAGTTTCCTGGGAGGCTATGCAGTGCAGTGGTTAAAAATGAAGGCTTAGGTTTACAGTTTGTTGGTTCACACTTCAGCTCCACCACTTTGTCATCCTATGACTTTAGGCAGCAAAGCTAAACATGTTCCTTAGTCCCCCTGGGTCTCAGCTGCCCATCTGGAAAATGGTGCTGAGGATTCATTGAGACAGTCCATGTCAAGTGGTTAACATAATTCTTGGCATATAGTAAGCACTCTTTGAATGTCAGGGTTATTATTTCATATATGAGACATAGGGTTCTGAAAAACTACAATAGTATATATCTTCCCTAAAACATCCTATATGTACACTTATAATATAGGTGAAAAATTCACATCAACTCTTGAAAGAGGCTGATGTAAAAGAGCTTAAAATTTGAGGAAAGTAATTGAAATAGGCTAATATGAGTTCTTTATAAATATGTATGTAAACTGCTTGGGCTTATGACTAACTACACAGCCTATTCGATGGTTGTGCTACTGTTTACAGAGATCCAGAGTCATTCTTTTCAAAGGATTAGAATCCGGCATTAGTACTTCTACCCACCTGAATCGTTAAGGATGCACAGCTGAGTTCCTCTGATCTGAATCATGAATGATAGTGAAGCATTTTTCTATACTTTTGTCTCTTAACCCTTGCAGTATCACTATAACGTATCTATCTCCTATTTTACAGATACAGAAGTTGACACAGAAAAAGTGAAGTGTCATTCAGACCAACATTATCTTATCTGCTAAAACTTCAAAGTGTCTAATTCTTGACTGTGAAAATCATGTATTTGCACCAGTGCATAGACTCACCAAAATGGCCCCTCCACTGATAAACAAAAATATAAATAAAAAGTGCAGGTAAGCAGTGCCATTGTTTTCTCACATTCATACACCTGAGTGAAGCTCAGAGAGATAAATTACTGGTTATGTACTCAGCAGGATTCACACCAAGATGTGCTGATGTGAAATCTCTGCTCTGCTCTTTCCATGTATTAAGGTCCTCTTCCTTTTTGGTGACTTCTGCTGTCCTGATTTTTTGGGTAACATGCTTGTACTACAGGAGGCAGTGATAAAAAGGTCAGTCTTAGCCAACTAAGCCTAAGCATGAACAAATGAGAGTTTTACACTTCTACTAGATGATTCAGTTGGGTCGTAAAGATTTATTTGAGCAATGCTTTTGTTACACTTTTTTTCATAAATAGAGACAAGTTTGTCCCAAGATACATCTCTTAATGCATAAATTCATATATGTATTACAAAAACTTTTCCCACAAACTCAAGGGATTAAGTTGTACCCATAAATATTTACATTTTAGATACTTTGCAAACTTTACCTACATTTAAAACTAACAGTTAATCATAAATTCAACAGAGAAGGGGTGGGTTGCAAGATCTTTGGAGAGGTAGGAAAGATATCTTAGAGCTTAGAGCTGACCACAGTAAGTCCTTGCAAGCTCCTGCGCAAAGTCAGCCTGTGCCACAGCTGAGAGCAGGCATTTTGGAGTCAGACAAGCTTGGTTGGAACAAAGGCTGTTGAAGCTACTTAATCAGAAGCTACTACTGAACCTCAGTTCCTTCATCTGTAAAATGAAAATAATAATGCCTGGATGGTTGTAATGCTTAAATGAGATCACTTGCCTGGCACATGGCAGTCACTTGTCACATGTTGTTTATCTGTGGTTTCGTACACTCCACCCATCTCATTCTTTTCAAAAGACCCACTTGAGAATGCACTGTCTTCCCAATCATTAAGTAAAATTTCTGCAGAGAAAAAAAATGTCAGGATTTTTTTTTCTTTGATCTCTCCTTTCTAGGTTATCTTTAGCCAACCTTTGCCTGTTTGGCGTGGCACACCCGTCTCACCTCTCCATGTCCGGAAGTAGTCACAGCCATCTAGAACTCTGAATGATATTCCCCTGACAGGGATGGCTTACTGCTGCCCACTCAAGTTGTCAACAACAAGATGCTGAACACTTAGCTATTTCAAATCAGCACCCCCATCCCAACTCCATGAGAGAAAGCACACCTGGTGGGCTTCCTCCGCAGTCTGGAGAGGCTTCTCCAGATCATTCCAGGTGGTTTGGATTCGGTGGAGCTAGAGGGAGGGGTGCAGTGAGATGTGAGGGTACTTATTGCTCCAGTTTTTAAAAGGCCAGAGAGCAGAATGGTAACAAAAATCAAAATCACAAACACTAATGAGGCTCCCTAGTTGGTGCCAGCTCTATTCCTGTCACCACCCTTCACAGCCCCCGAAGACAGTAGAGGATTATAGGTTTGGTGGAATCCTTGGGGCACATTCAAAGAGTTTGAGATTTTGTTTGAAAGTCTGTTTGCAGACAGTAAAAATGGATTAAATTGCCTCTCCAACACAAAGAAATGCCAGGTCTCCGTAGAGGTAAGACACCAGAGACTTAAAGTGATACTAGAAGCAAAATAATGAAAAGACTCCAAAATACTGGACCATCTTTACAGCTAATGCTATATACCTTGTGTTTAAGAGTATATACATTAATTGTGATAGAAGGAACCAAGGTAATAAGGCATTCAATAATATGTCATTTCTTGTTGAAATACATTAAGGACAATGGTATATATTATATATTCTTTTTTAAAAAGCACAACAGAAAGTTATTTCTTGCATTGTATTTCTCACTGCTACTCCCTTCTATAAAACTCAGATTCTGGCCAGGCACAGTGGCTCACGCCTGTAATCCCAGCACTTTGGGAGGCTGAGGCGGGTGGATCACATGAGGTCATGAGTTTGAGACCAGTCTGGCCAAGATGGTGAAACCCTGTTTCTATTAAAAAACAAACACAAAAATTAGCCGAGTGTGGTGGCAGGTGCCTGTAATCCCAGCTACTTGGGAGGCTGAGATGGGAGAATTGCTTGAACCCGGGTGGTAGAGGTTGAGGTGAGCTGAGATTGCATCACTGCACTCCAGCCTGGGCAACAGAGCAAGACTCCATCTGAAAAAAACAAAAAACAAAAAAAACACCTCAGATTCTTTGTGTGTAACTTCTAGAAGTGATATGGGTGGATCAAGTAGTATTTATACAATGGCACTGGAATCCAAAAAGTAAAACAAGAATAAAGATGAGACTTTTTAAATCTCTTTAATTGCAACTTTTCAAATAATTCTAAAAGGTTAATTGTTTTATTACTTTATGCATGTTGAAAGCATTAAACTGTATATCTCATGGAAAACGAGAGAAAAAGTTGTTCATAGCAGCCACAGCAAGATCGTGCTAATAAAAAAAGAACCATGTATTTGGTGAGATATCGCTGGTTATCCAGGCTCTAAAGTGCTGACATTTTCAACTGATATCACCTAATAAAGATATAGAAGAGAAGATCAATTACATGGATACTATTTTTTCCCCTCAAATGACCTAAATTATTATCAGTCTTGCACAAACAGATTAGAATTAATAGCTCTTTTCAAGGCTGAATTAGTATTTCCAAAACTTAAGGAGTCAACTTATTATAGCATTCATTGCGTATATAGTTTGTTATATATACTTTTTAAAATTTCTGCGTTTTTCATGTGTTCATGTGTCTGTCTGCAGCTTTGCCTGCGTGTTTCCTGTTGGTCTTCACTATGGCAGACATTGTTCTGGGCTTAAGGGGACAAGGACCTGGCACAGTTCCGGCCCTCAGGAGGAGTAACATTGCGAACACTGAGTGGTGGGCTGGGCATGGGCTACAGGTGCCACATTCCATCAGCTACAGAGAGAACACATGCTTTGAAAAATGAAGAAAACTTAATGAAAAAGTACACACTTAAATTGAGCTCTGAAGGAATGTCCAAAATTATTTTGAGAATATTGTTCTTCTTAGTATAAGAAAATACCATGTTCATCTTTGTTAAATTAATGGACTTTATTTTTTAGAGAAGTTTTAGGTTTACAGAAAATTGAGCGGATGGTAGAAAGTTCCTATACAGCTCCTGCCTCCTCCTTGTCCCCATAGAGTTTCCCTATTAATAACGGCTCACATTAGTGTAAGACATTTGTTACAATTGATGAATCAATCTTGGTACATTATTATAAATTGAAGTCCATAGTCTATATTACAGTTTCTCTGTGTTGTAGTTTTATGAGTTTTGACAAATGCACAGTGTCATGTGCCCATCATTACAGTATAATACAGAACAGCTTCAATGCCCTGAAACTTCTGTGCTCCACTATTCATCCCTCCATCTCTTTCCCTGGACTTCTGGCAACCACTGATCTTTTTACTGTCTTCATAGTTTTGCTTTTTACAGAATATTATATAGTTGGAATCTCACAGTACATAGCCTTTTCAGACCGACTGCTTTCACTTAGCGATATTCATTTAAGGTTCCTCCATGTCTTTTCATGGCTGGATAGCCATGTTCACTTTACAAATAGGAAAAAATAAAACAAAAAAACTATCATCCATAATCTCAGAGATAAGCTCTATGAACACTTTGGTCATTTCTTTCCAGGTTTCTTCATAGATAGATAAATATACTGAATTATCCTATCATTGATACGATTTCAAAATCTTTTCTGTTACTCAATAATTTATCATGAATATTGTACTATTAAACATCAGTTTGTAAAACCACTTATAATGGCTAAAGATTATCCCATTTCTGGTTGTACTACTTATTAAACTAAGTTTTCATTCGGGAGCATGAAGGTTGTTGCAAACTTTTTGCTATTGTATACAATGCTATGATGAATATCCTTCTTGCCAAGTATTTATTTCCATATCTTTAGGAAAAATATCCTAGACATGTAATTGCATTACATAGTGGGTAAAACTATCAGGCATTTGATAGAAAAGATCAAGCTCTGCCCTGGAAGGTCTCTAACAATCTCCATTCCCTGCACAGGACAAGAAATTGCACACTTCCCTATACCTCATCAAAGCAAGGTAACATCATTTTAAACAATGTTTAAATTAGAAGGTATTTGTCATGCACTTATTGGGTGGTTAGGAGGTTAGGAGAGGGAAGAAGGCACTTGATGATGAAAATAGCACGAACAGTGGCATGAAGGTGAGTAGATATGATCATGCTAGAAAATCAAATACTATAGTGTGGTTGAAGTACAGAGAGTGTTTTGTGGAAGAAGCATGAGCTAAGGCTAGAATGACAGATTACAGTCAGATCACAGAGGTCCTCAAATGCCCAGCTGGATGAATACATGTCTTTGGAAAACAAAAGAGAGCCCAAAAGGTTTTTAAGTATGGTAGTGACCTAAACCAAGCTGTGCTCAGGATTATTTTTGTGGCAGCATGAGGGTAAACTGGAGTAGGCTGATAAAGGATTCCAAGACCCTGTTGAGAGACATGAAAATATTGATGATAGGGATGATTACTGATTGTTTTAAGGAAGTAACAGTGGGACTGCAGAAGGAAGGATGAAGTGGGGAGTAGGTGCCAAGTGAGGTTCCAGAATTTCTTTGGCCCCTTTGCACCTTGTTTTCCAACATCTTTCTCTCTCCCAGAAACTTCTGTATCTCCAGATGATACAAAGTCCCAACTCAGAGATTGTTGCTTTAACATAGAGACTTTGAGGACCAAAAACAGAAAGGAATTTATCTTCCATTGTGGAATTTTAGGCAATATGACAAATCAGAAAAAAACATCTTTAGACAGAGGCTTTTAGTAACATTTTAGTAACATTTAGTAGCAATTTTTGAGCCATTTGAGAATGCTTCTGTGCTGCCCCCAATAAATTGCTCTGGGTTTGAATTTATTTGTATCAGAAGCCACATAAAGGTGTAAAGTCAAAATCATATTTAGTTATGCAGTCAATAAAACAGACTCTATTAAAAAGAACACAATGGCATGACCTTGATGCAATGTTTAGTGACCGCAGCTATGATACCAGTTCCTCCAATGGACTCTTAGAACTGTTCACAGAATTTGCGACTAGATCAGAGAAGCTAGTTCAAGGGAAAGGAGCAGAGGAAATGACAGGTTTAGAAGGAGCTAGTAGGTCATCCACATTGGAATGTCCAGTCACAGCTGAAGTGGTAACTGGAGCCCAGAGATGTATGAGTTGCCTGTGTTATTTGGGAATTCCTCTGCACATTCACAATTGTTAAAATTATGAGAATTCCTAAAATTTCCTTAAGACCAAATTTAGGGTTATGTTAGTTGGCTTAACTGAGAGAAAAAAAATTGCACTGTTAGCACTTTGTCTATAGTATCTTTTTTTCAGCTTACATATATTTAGTTTTTGGCCCATTATAATTTACTTGCCTTTGGACAAGATTATTTTTATATTCTCTCACTAATATGTGTGTGCATCTCCACGTGACTCCTTCTCTGTCTTTTTCTGTCTTCTCTTATATAAGATCTTACTGCTGTCTTCACCATGATCACACTTCGACAGTCAAAAAAAAAAAAAAAAAAGATATATTTCAGGTGTTTGAGATGAAGGAGGTTGCGTGAGTTTAACCTTCCTTGGTATCCTTGTGAGCTTTCTGTATTTAATACTTGTTTTATCTGAAGCCTGTGGAGGTTCTAAACTATTAGAAGACACACTTTCTGAGAACTACCTTTCTAGTAGCCTGAAGATATATCATTGATGTTGGGCAACAAAGTTATTCTCTGTAATCCTCTTGATGTTGTAAATGAAAAAGAAGACGGAGCTAGCACCATCTGAACTTTGGGCAAACCATTTGCTCAAAAGGATCATCAAAGGACCAAGCCCTGCCAAAATAATATTTAAAAAAAAAAAATCCAGCAGAAAAGGAAAACATTGAGGAGCACGCACAAAAATGAAATTGGTGCAAATTAACTCCATTGTGATTGGAGAGCAATACAAAACAAACTCCCACCACAGCCTCGAGAGGAAAGCCACAGAAGACAGACATTGAAGTGGTAGCCTCACAGTAGCCATCTTTTAACAGCTTTCTTTCTTCAATGCTTTAACCTTAAAAAAAGAAGAAGAAGAAGAAAAGAAAGAAAAAGGGAAAAAAGGGGAAAAAAAAGAAAAGAAGAAAAAGGAAAAGAAAAAACTACCCATTGTTATGTCCCCTATTCATCCTTCATTCAAAGTCATTCACTATGCATTAATTACCACTTTCTTCAATGCACGGGGAGCTCCCAAACACATCTTGTTTTCAAAGAGGCACACTTCCATGCCTCTGCTATTTATATGCAGAACCTGCTGAAATTTTCATCCCAATACTTTGAGATCCCCCCCTAATTTCTGCATACTGTAATTGTTCATAAGGGAAAAAAAGACAAAAGAATGATTTCATGCTTCCAGGACAGTTGTTTGCATCTCTTTCATTTTTCTTTCCAGCTGTGACTGGCAGCAGAAGGTTCTTTAGCAGGTGTCCTGCCTGCCCTATGGTAATTTTTAACTTTCCTTCACTTTCTTTTATGTCTGTCACATTTATAGAGACATTTATACCCCTGTTGCCTGGCGCTGTTTTTCTTCCTTTTTAATATCAATCTAATATCTGGATTTTTCCTTAATATGCTATTCTCCTTAGAAGTTATTTCAGAAGAAGGAAAAGGATTGAGTTGAGAGTTCAAAAATCTCATCTAGACATTTTAACTACACAGTATAGTAATTGGATCTCTGACACTCACTTTACTCTTATTCCTATGGGTCTGATCATAGTGAAATTTGTGAAAACTACAACGTTGGTTAATAGGAACTTAGTGCAGTTACTAACACCACTTCTCAATATAAAGTTTGATTTTTCCAATGCTATTTAAACATCAAAAGGAGATTGATGGGGTTAATTCTACAAGAAAAGTTTAAACATTAAAACTTAATTAGAAAACATATTTGTGAGTCAATTCAGCTATTTATGCAAATTTGTGATGTTCCAGCTTATTCTTGGCCAAAATAATGTTGTTTTAAGGAAGCAGAAAGAAAGAAAGAAAGAAAGAAAGAAAGAAAGAAAGAAAGAAAGAAAGAGAGAGAGAGAGAGAGAGAGAAGAGAAGAGAAGAGAAGAGAAGAGAAGAGAAGAGAAGAGAAGAGAAGAGAAGAGAAGAGAAGAGAAGAGAAGAGAAGAGAAGAGAAGAGAAGAAGAATTAAACAGATTGTATATACCTATAGGATTGTAAAAAGAACCCAGCTGGTTCAGGCAAGTTGTAAAAATAATTAATGCAACAGGGTCATAGAATGCTGGACTTGAAAGATTATTCCAGCTATTTTTTTTTATAGTTGAGAAAACTGAGGCCCAAAAAGATAATGACTTGTCCAAAGTCATCCAGGACTAATAAAGGATAGATTCTGGTGCTTCGATCCAATCACAACATATTTTTCATGACATACCTGCTGCTTAGAAAAATTTTGCAGTCTCTTATGGGCACTTTACCTACACAGGCATAATGCATGTTAAGTCTTGCCCACCCCTGGCATGCTCTCTAGTGTCTTGAGAATACAGTCAAGTTTCCACATTGTGGTATACAGCGCCTTAAATAGAGTAGATGCTTTAAAAATGATTGTTGCTATTATTGCTATTGTTACTGTTGCTATTAGTACCAGTCCCTTTCTAGCACTGTTTTCAGTAAAAACTAGCATTTTCTTTTTTTGTATATGTACAGGTTCTATTTTGAAAGTTGTTTGTAACACATATATATTTGTATAATGGATCACATGTATGAAGTTGGTAGTATCTATTTCACTACCATAATCAGGGTCTCTAATAGATCTAGCAAATTGGAAAATATAAATTACAATAAGGACTCTGAATTGCAAAGGATCTCATAGATTATCTAAGTTCAACAGGTCTCCCACTGATAGCGCTACCCCTACACTTACATTAGATTTCTTTACATTAAATAGTACAATACATCACAAAATAGATCTAACAACAATTTGAAAGAAAATTATTCCTATGAACAATAGCCACTGCTTATGAAGTGCTTATTTTGTCAAGCACGACATCACAAGCACTTTATATAATTGTCTCTGATGCTTATAAACAACCTCGCAAGTTAAATATTTGCATTTTAGCCTAGGACTAAACAGAGGCTCCAAGGGATGTATCACCAAATGTGTAAGAGTCAGGAAGAGGAAGAGTCAGGCTTCTAACCCAGGTCTGCACAGTTCTAAAGTACCAGTGCGTTCCCCCTCCCACCTGACATCCACATTCTTCAATTAGAAGGCAATGGTTCCAACATTCTAAGGAAATGTACTTTATTCCCGTTTCTTCTTTATCTTTTTCTGTGAGTTATTTCTTATATTCTACGGTATTCATCAAAGGGCATTCCCAACCTCTGAATTGCTATACCATGCTTTCAATTTGAACTGTGGCCAGTTCTTGAACTATTTTATAGGTTCAAGGAATCTGAGCTTCAAACTAGAAATGAAATAAACTTCTTAATACAGGTGAAATGTCATTTGATATATACAGTGGCCTTGAATTAAGTGAGTTTAGTTTAATCACACTAACATTCACTCGGGACCCAGCTCTAGAAGATGTCTATGTTCAGGCTCTGGCTCTGTTTCTGTGCAGCTGTGGCCAAGTTCCAACTTCTTTCAGCCTTGGTTTCCCCATGGATCATATGACATGAGTAGTACCTTGCTTGCCTTCCTAATAGAGTGGGACTAGGATAAGGTAAGGCAGTATGATCCTGCATGTAAATATGGTTTGTTAACTGAAACGTATGATACAACATTCCATAATAAATAATGATTCGTGTATAAAAACTCTACGTTTTATGGGCACTTTTTATTAAATATTTGAAAAACAAATTATATCTTAGAGTAATAAGCAAATAAATGAATAAAACTTCCCTTGTGGTGAAGGAGAACCAATATACTACCATCTTTTGGTTTCTTCGAAAGGGAAAATCTAAAGGAACATTTGTCTTATTTTGTTTTTTAAAAGTAACTTTTAATAACTAAAAATAAGGAAAAGAAAATCACCCAAATTTTATGATTCTATTTGAAATGTAATTTTATTCTTTAGTTTCTAAGCATTTAAGACACCTTTTTCTTAAAAAAAAAAATTATGGGAAAGTAACCAATAAAATATAAAGGGTAAAGCAAACACTAGGATCATAGGTTCCCAGAGCTGGGTAAAGACTTTGAGTGATAACCTAGTCTGGCTCCCCCATTTGACTCCTGATGAAACGGAGACTTGGAGAGAGAAAGTGATTACCCAAGTTTACCCAGCCCGTGAACTTGGAGCAGGGACTCAAAGGCAGCTTCTTCTAATTCAAACTCCAGGGCTCTTTTTGCTTCACCGCAGGCCTTTGTTCCTACCCATCAAGGACACCTGGAGGGCCCACAGTTTACTTTGTTATGGCTGTAAACTCCTAGTAAAAATGTTTGTCTTCAATTTCACACACCCTTTAGGACATCAAGGCTGCCCCAGAAGCCCTCAGGCAGCTCAAGCCAGACTATAGACAAGACGCACACCAGTGTGCGTGTGTTTGTGTATGTGTGTATGAGCGGGAGAGTTGAGGGAGGGCCAGGAGAGGCAGCACATGAAGGGATTTCTAAGAAAAACTGAAAGCAAAAAGATTTCTCTATCCACTGCTGAGGGCTTTTTTTTTTTTTTAAACGCCATCTCCATCTATAACTACATCTTCTTATCAAAGCAATGAAATGATTAATGCTTATGATAAAAAACAGAAATAGCACCCCCATCAGTGCACACTGATTTCCTCAGAGGATTGCTTTTCGTTACAATGTTCCCAAACCCACAATTTGAACATCTGATTATGATTGCTGCTCAGGCATGGCACTATTTATCATTTACATGACTACATAGAACATATCGCTTTTATTGCTTGTACTGTCCTTAGGCTATTATTTAGGTATCATTTAAATTTTTTTATGTTTGTGGGTACATCGTAGGTGTGTATATTTATGAGGTACATGAGCTGTTTTGATAAAGACATGGAATATGAAATAAGCACATCATGAAGAATGGGCTTTCCATCCCCTCAAACATCCCCTCCTTTGAGTTAGAAACGATCCAATAACACTCTTAATTACACTCTTTAAGTTATTTTAAAATGTACGATTAAGAGCCAGGTGCAATGGCTCACGCCTGTAATCCCAGCACTTTGGGAGGCCTAGGCAGGCAGATCACCTGAGGTCGGGAGTTCGAGACCAGCCTGACCAAAACGGAGGAACTCCATCTCTACTAAAAATACAAAATTAGCTGGGTATGGTGGCGCATGCCTGTAATCCCAGCTACTCAGGATCCTAAGGCAGGAGAATTGCTTGAACCCGGGAGGCGGAGGCTGCTGTGAGCTGAGATTGTGCCATTGCACTACAGCCTGGGTAACAAGAGTGAAACTCCGTCTCAAAATACATAAAAATAAATAAATAAATAAATAGCCTATAGTCACCCTTTTGTGCTGTCAACAATAAAGAATCATTTTAATGGCTATTTCTGACTGTGTTGAATTATCAAAAAACAAACAAAAAATTGTTTTCAGGAAAGCTTTGAGGGAGTCAGGAGGACATATAAATGTAAAAATTATAATTGGCCACAATATGTAACCAAAAAGTGAACACAAAAATTTTACTGAAAGTATTAAATATTGGTGTATATTGGTTTTTAACAAACACATTACTTTTACTCAAAAGCGACTTTCTCTGCATTCATAACGTCAAAATTAAATAAGATATAAGCCTCCTAACATTCATGATTTTTACTTGAGCATTTTTTTTACTTCACACTTTTTACTTCAGCATTCGCAAATCTTATATAAAAAGCTTGCATGGTGTGCCATGGCCAGGAAACTCGTTTTCCTTGAACATAGCAAGTCTATATCATTACCTAGAACTCTCTTCTGTGACGGATACTTATACAGACATTAATTGGTGATTTATGATGACCGTTTTGGGTTACCAGACAGGGAAAGAGGAGTCCTCTGTTAACTATTGTTTACTCTCTAAAATGTTGTCTTGTTTCCTCTTCAGAAGAGAACTTTTTATTCATCAAAGATTATTAAGCTCTCAAGGGAAGTATAACCAACCATTAATGTCAGTCTTCTGTAAAAACATTAGTTTCTAACATTGTGTTTTTCAGGTAACTCAGTATTGCTTAATAAGGCAATTTTCCCTGGTGCACTTAAATTTACAAAGTGCTAATAAAATGTAGTTTTCTTATGTTTTATGAAACCGTAGAGCAAAAATGGCTCCCACAGAGACAATGGGTCAGCCTGAACTCACTTTGAATGGCAGCCAGGAAGCATTTAAGTGTGAATGTTGTAGAAAAGCAACAGCCTCCCTCCTTTTCCTTCCTCTACCTCAATACCCAGGTGTCCCACTCTTCCTGCCACTACTTTTAGCATTCTCACAAATCCTGTATGAAAACCATTATCTGCTATTATAAGTTGGATATAAGAATTTAGCAATAAAATAAGTAAAAATTGTTTAGCAAGTGTTGATAATTACCTTAATATTAAGAACTCTCAAAAAAGATGCAATGCTATTGGTGATGCTCTAATCCTTTGATTGGATGGTTGGTTCACATGTTTTATAGGTTTTAAAACACATGTTATAAATGTCCCTTTGTATGTTTAGAAGATTTAAAAATGCAAAGTGGCAAATATAAGAAACACTCGAAAAATTATGTATGGACATATTTTCATGAGCAAAAGTTATTTACAATATTGTTAAAATGCCTTTTTTTCTTCTTTTTTTCTGAGACAGTATCTTGCTCTGCCGCCCAGGCTGGAGTGCAGTGGCGCAATCTTGGCTCACTGCAAGCTCTGCCTCCCAGAATCACGCCATTCTCCTGCCTCAGCCTCCCAAGTAGCTGGGACTACAGGCGCCCGCCACCACGCCTGGCTAATTTTTTTGTATTTTTAGTAGAGACGGGGTTTCACCGTGTCAGCCAGGATGGTCTTGATCTCCTGACCTCGTGATCTGCCCGCCTCAGCCTCCCAAAGTGTTGGGATTACAGGTGTGAGCCACTGCACCCAGCCCTAAAATACTGTTCAAATGCTTTGCACCTGAAACTGGACAAGTCTCAGAACTATTAGAACATAAAGCAAGCGATTAATAATAGTTACCACTTATTGAACAGCTACTTGAATCTGATACAATCGTAGATGCTTCATGCATTTTACAGCCTTGTAAGCCTCCAGAGTTGATGTTACTAACTCCATTTTACAGATTCGGAGACATTACTTTGTTCAGGGTTATAGCTAGTAAACAGCAAAGCCACATTTCAAACCCAAGTTTGTTTTCTTTTATAAATATAAATAAAAGCAGTTAATACAATACAGAAAACCATCCAGTGTATCTGAAGGAATATGGAGTGTTATGGCAAATACATTTCTGATCTGATTGTGAGCGTATGACTCTTTTTAATAAAAAAAGAAAGAATTGTTTTTATTTCTTTATTTCTATCTTCTCCACAGTCTCCAAAAGCAGAGATATTTTTTATTTGTATTTATGCTAGTACTTGGTGCATAATAAAGAGACAAATGTGGAATTCACTGATTCTCATAATGGGGTCATGTCATGAATTCTGAATTGGATCTAACTAAAATCCAGAAATATTGCTAGACTACTCCCTATGGTACTGCTAAAAATTCAAATATAACTTAGAGTGATGAGGGAGAAATTAACTAAAAACAATATTAAAATTTTTTTCCAGTGTTCAAGAGGTTCAAAGTATAGACCTGAGTGCTCTCTTTGGTTATCGATTCTTACCATCTGCTTTAATCACACACTGCAAGATAAACAAAACTCCTAGGTCTTTGGGAGGCTACTCCGTGATACCCAACAGTAAGATGATTGGATCACATTTGTGACTGAGGCTTAGTAAGACGCTTAAGTTAATCAAATATTCCACTTTAGCAATAGGATTGCCTGGATTCATCTTGATCTTAACTAATATAACATATACCTAAAGGAAGGTTACAGATTCTACCCTGAAAAGTGAATTTACTTTAACCCTGTCACAATTACGCTTTTAAGGGGAGTGAACAAAAGTGGTCTTTTAACCTCTCAGGCACTTTCATAACTGGGGCATTTTACTTAGAAATGTACAGCCACACTGTTTGTTTGCACCCTCCTCTGTGATTCTGTTGTTTATTTTGCCCACACCACTGTATTTGCACTGAACACAGCTGAGACTCCACCACGATCATGGCCTCTTGTTTGACATGTAAACAGCATCTGGGAGGGGAAAATCCTCCAGAGTGCGGCCTAGTATGTAGACTTGAAGTGGGAGTGTTATTTTTATTATTATTCACTAGACCCTGATTCAGCAAAACCAATCTTTAGGATGCATATGCATGCTTTCCTTTTCCAAGCCCTGTTTTTGTGCTTTCTTTTCCACCAGAGTTATATGTTCAGACACTATTTTGCTATTGAATGTGGCCAAGCAGAGGCTAGCTGGATGGGATGCTGGAGAAGGGATTTTTGCTTTGAGTCAGAGGTTGGACCAAATGACCCTTTTAAATCCGGAGATTCTGTGATTCTATGGGAAAGGAGAGAAGGGCAAATATTTATGCCGCTTAAATAATTCTAAAACAGATTGCTTTGGCAAAGGTGTATAAAATAGTATGAAGCAGAATTATACATTTTTTCTAAGCAAATAATTTACTAGTAGTGTTTATTAGCATCCAGACACTCAGTTTCTGCCATGAGCTTGGGTTTCTAGATACTGTTAAAGGGCCATCATGGATACTTCTCAGCATAGTCAGATTTCAGGTACAGGCTGAATGGAGTGCCATGTATTTCTAATTGCTTCATCATGCCTTAATTCTTAGTTTGTATTTATGATTTTTATTTATGCTCACGTCTCATTACAACCTTCCACTCAACATGATGTCAAAAAACAAAATCCATTTTCTTAAACGTTCTGTGCTGTTAGGTGGAAGACTTCACTCCCCTGAACTTGTTTTCTTTATTTGAGAATGAAATCTTTGAGAGTTGTCTCACTCAGTGAAAAACAAAGCAGGGAAAATGGTTAAGGTTGACAAAATTCAATTATTCTCCTGATTTTGAGTCTGGCACATTCTACAAGGCTGAGTGGAAACCATGGTCCCAACTTGCTGGGTGTTCTGGATGAGCCACCTCATCTCTCCTAGCCTCACTTTCATTGTTCCTTAAGGGAGGGAGTGAAATTAGATTGATCTCTAATGTCCCTCCTGATACTCTCACGTTCTAAGAATCTCCTGCCAAGAGCAAGCACTTCTCATTCTTCCTTTGTTGCTGCTTAATCTCAGTATACACTTGGAGATCACTGGCTTCAGATCACTGGCTTTTCTCCATTTTTTTTTTTAAAAAAAGTATACTAGAAATATCTCTGAGGCATAGGGAGGCTGCTATCCCAGATGCACTAATGGGAAATGAGCAGAAAAGAGTACCAGCCAGACCTCTATTGTTCTTGCCCAATCTCTGTCCATAAAAAAGTAACATGGGGCCTCCCATTGTCTCCAAGGGTGGCAGACATGTCCATTCCCCATACTGGAAGCCAGCACCATCCCCCAGGGCCACCACCACCACAGTCACCCCCAGGAGTATTTACATCAGCTTGCACTTTCATCTCAAAAGTCAGAAGGTGGTAAGAAAGGCATCTGCTTTGCAGTAGATACTATGAGGCTACTGTATTACATGTTTCATGGACATTATCTTGTTTAATGCCGCAACACCCCTAAGAAGTCAGTAGTTACTATTACTATATTAGGATGCATGCGCATGCTTTCCTAATAATAGGAAAGTATTGTGTACAGGAGGACACTCAGATTCCTCCACAATTAAGTAGCCAAGTCAGTTTTCAAGGCAGGGCTATCTGACTCCCAACCTCTCATTCTTTCCAGTTAATCCCACTGCCCACTGTATGGTCAATTCGTGGAGTAAGTATCTCAAACATTTATCATTATTATTACTCTATTTTTTAAGAATAAATCTCAAGGGATTTGGGTGACAAAAATGTCTAGGAAAATATTGCAAAATTTTATTCCAAAATGGCAGTGTGGCTTTCATCAGCTCTAACCTGGTGTTCTGCAGCCTTTTTAGGCTGGTGGCAGTCAATCGCTCATTTGATTCCCTTGCTCTTGAAAGAGCTACTGGCCATCTATTTTTAAATGAAATACAACTAATTTCATTTTGAGAATTCTTTGGAACATTTCATGACATTTGTTGAGATAATTGGGGACATCCTGGAGTGTCACAAAACCAAGGTTGGGAATCAGTGCTCTAAGGACTGAAGAAGCAAATTAATTTTTCTCTCTGGTTTTCTTCAGATAGTTTTATGTGTGGAAACTCAACTTTCTAAGGCTTTCATTATGTGTTTTGACTTCCTTCTCCTTGTTATCCTTTCTCCTCTTCTTTATTTATTGTATATAGACTACTACAGAGCTCATTAATGTATTTCTTGCCCTAATTAGTTTTTCTTCCAGTAAAACAATACCCCTCATTCCAGGAATGTGCAGGTTTTTAGAACCAGAAAGAAGGCTGTGACCTTCTGAACTGCTCTGCTGTCAGACCGAGCAAAGGTGACTCATGAAACACTTATCGAGGTATAGGAAAAAACAGCTCAGCAAGACAGTGCCCTGTCTTAATAATAGGAAAAATACATTTTCAAAGAGTTGTGCTAGGTTTCTTTTGAAGACTCTGCTCATGGTTTTCAAGGTATCTGACCTGACCTGATTGGATTCTGGAATAAGCAGAGCTTCAGCAGAGAGAAATTGCATGCCGTATCACCATGATGTGTTTAGAAGCAAAGTCAAAACAGTTCCTAGGGAAAATTAAATATAAATGTTTCATTCAGGATGGCCCATTTTAAAAGTTCAGTCTCAGAAAATTTAACTATGATTGCCACGTTACTTTTGAAATCTCCTGTCTGTCCTATTACTAGTCAATGACAACTTCTTTCTTCTCAATGACTTCTTGTTCTGCCCATCATGCTTATTCAATATTCAAACATTAATCCATTCACTCAATTAGCATTGAATAGGCACTGCTGCGAATATGATACTTTGCAATGTACATTTCCATTAAGCAGCTCTACTACTTTGGGAAAGTCCTTTAACTAATCTGAGCTTCAGTTTCCTCACCTGTTAAAATATGAGATTGGTTGGGATCCCTTCTAGCAACTTTATTCTATGATTTCTGAACAAACCCTAAATTAATGGCATGGATACTGATATCAATATAATATTTATCCAAGTTCAGAAACAAATATAACATATCTTAGCTCTTTATAAACAACTTGCCCAAAAATCTTTACTTTTATTAACTGGCAACCTAACTAACTAACCTGACGCAGGTCTGACCATGAAAATTTTGCCATTGAAGAGATCTAAGTGTTTCAGAAGCCAATAAGGCAAGCTTGTTTTGAAGATTGGTTTAGTTTTATTTGTTTATGATTCAAAGATTCCTGGCATTGAGCTTACTGCTTAGAAGTAATGCATTTAAGACTTGGTACCTACTACTTCTGTAGCATCAGTAATAGTCCAAACTAGACTGGTGGCCAGACTAGAAACAGACTGTGTCAGCCTTGATTACTAGTCCCAGTGTTCACTATCCTGCTTTTCTGTTTAGTAATAGAAGACTCTGGGTTTTTAGATAAGTATTTAACTGCCCAGCTAAAGTCTACATTTCCCAGACTCCCTTGAAAGTAGGTATGCCCATGAGGCTGCATTTGAACCAACAGGATGAGAGCTGAAGTGATGTGTGTCCCTTCTGGATCATCTCCTCAATGACAAATCCACTTGCTATGCATTTGCCCTTTCATTCTTCCTGCTGCATGGGAAATGGCCACTGCTGAACAACCTTGGCAACAAGTATTAAGGGTGCCAGAGCTGCCCACTAGGCATGAACCACTGTCCTCTTAGGAGAGACAGAAAATCTTCTATCTTACATATGCCCTTATTTATCACAGATACTTTGTCACAACAGCTTAGTTTATAAACTAATATGCCCTTAGTTCTGGATTCAAAGAAAATAGTTTTAAGAGACAAAAAATATTAAATATTTGAAAATATCACTTAAAATTGCGATATATATATTATATATTATATATAAAAATATATATATATTATATATTATATATAAAAATATATATATATATATATTACTCAGCCATAAAAAGGAATAAAATAATGGCATTTGCAGCAACCTGGATGGAATTGGAGACCATTATTCTAAGTGAAGTAACAAAGTACCTCAGGAATGGAAAACCAAATATCATATGTTCTCACTCATAAGTGACAGCTAAGCTGTGAGGATGCAAAGGCATGAGAATAATACAATGGGCTTTGGAGACTTGGGGGGAAAGGGCAGGAAGGGGTGAGGGATAAAAGGTTACAAATTGGGCACAGTGTATACTGCTCAGGTGAGGGTGCACCAAAATCTCAGAAATCACCACTAAACAACTTACTCATGTAACCTGTTTCCCACAAATGTGTGGAAATAAAAAATTAAAATTAAAAATTAAAAAATAGCACTTAAGGAGGAAGGTAAAGGGATGACAGATTATAATGCATTTCAAGAATATGCTGAAGAGAGTGAGTGGGGGTGTCAGAAAAATTAGGGAAAAAAATGACAAAGTTCATTTAAGGATCTCTTTAAAGTTAGGGGCAGCCCTTAGGTCAGTCGAGCCTTGCAGCACAAAGAAGAGTCTTGGATGTCAGAGGGAAAATGTATGATTATACATTTTATTTTGTTATCATATTCTTATACCTATACAGTGAGAAGCTTTGTAGCTGGGTAAACTTGAGTTCATATTGCAGTTTCCCCATAGACTAGCTACGATGGTGGTCAAGTTACTCAGTCACTGAGTCTCAGTTTCCTCATCTATAAAAGCGAAATAATAATATGTGTTTCCTCACAGAGTTGTGAAAATCAGAATAATACATAAGTTCAAGTGTGCTTGGTACATAGCAGGCTCTCCTTGAAAGACAGCTGTTATTGTCTTTCTTCAACTTGTAGCTTGACGGAGTTGCTACTACTGATTCAGCTGCAAGCTTGCCGGCATTTTACTTTCTGAGTGAACTGAGACCACCTCTTAAGGTCTTTCTGCAGAATGCTCCATTACAGCAGTGCCTGCAGTAAGCTCCTAATTCTCTATTCGCAACCCAGGCAGACAGAAAGCAGGTTCATGACTCCCTGCGTTTGTGCTGAGTGGAGGTGAGCATGCTTTCTCAGACATTTCGTAAGAGGCTTGGGTTACTGGGAAGTCCACTCGCAGTTTAGAACTTGGTAAAATTACCTGAACAGGTCAAGTTCCTATTTGTAGTCTCATTTGCAAATATAGAGCCTCAGCCTCGGTGCTCCTCACTTACTTCTTTGAGGATTATTTTTTGAATAATACTTAGTTCTGCAAACGCCTGCCTCAAAGGGCCCTCATCTTTTTGATGCACTTTGCTTCTGCATATTGTGGTGCTCTCATTTGGAAATGGAAGAATTTAAAATGTATGTCACAGAACGTCTGAATCCTCTTATGCACTTTCTAGTTACCCTTGAAATATTTTTGTGCAGGTTGAAGGGACTGCAAGGTTTCTTCAGATTCAGAGCCTGCTTTGTGCTGCTTTCTGAAGTTTTTAACTGGGATCATCTCTTCAGGAATCCAAACTGGGGAGCTGAAACAAAGGACTGTGCTTCTCAAGTTGTCAAAATTGACCAAATATATCCCTCTCATCATTCAAACTCAAATAAACCACAACCAAATCAAATGAAAAAGTTAAACAGGTTGTAAAGGAATCATGACCTGTGTGTTCAAAGCTCCCCTAACTCCATTACAGCATGAGTTTCCACATTTTAAAAAATATCTGCATTACGTTTGAAATTCTAATAATGGTGACATATTTATTTCAACTGAATTCATGCCAGCTTTACCATTTAGATAGTCAAGATTATTTATTAAATGCATCCTATGGACCAGATCAGACACAAGCACAGGGCTTTATATTATCTAATTCTTAAGGTTAATACTACAATTATCCCCATTTTAAAGGCAAAGTAACCCAAGTTTATCAGTCTTAAAACCCTAGCATGCCCAATATTTCTTGCTGCCTCTCAAATTGGGGAGTTTTTCGGGATTAAGTAGTTTCATTTTGCGATCAAACTTAATCCCATATTCCAGAATTAACTTGAGCGGAGACCAACCGTAATTCCCCCTTGACAACTGGAAATTCGTGGCTTTGGCAGATATCATGGACTCACAGCAAAAATAAAAGATGTTTTGTAAATGAAGACTTTTTATTTTTTATTTTTGCAGATACAGTAAGGGTGAAAAGCTTAATGGAATTTAGTACAAGTTCAGATTATTTGAAAATGTTTTTTTCTGTGTTAACATTCATAACCCAGATATGTGAAAAGTGTCAATTTTTTTAAATTAATAGCAGGTAGAGGGTTTAAGTCTGTCAAATTAATTCCTCTTCTCTATACACAAAGATCTCGATCTACCGCCCTTCAAAACAATACACGTTGGAGTTAGAGAAAGAACCTCTAGGGAAAGAACCCTGTGGATATTCGGGAAATACTTTTGTCCAGTAGTTATAGAGCTGGTGAGTCACTTCCTCCTGTCTCTCATGCCCAGGAAGTGCTCCAGTGTCCCCAGCTCAGTTTTCACTTAAGTCCTTCCTCATGGTTGTTTAGCAGAGTATAATTTAGGCCAATTACTTTGCTGATGCCGATTCTCCTCCCTCCTCACCCTCCTCTAAATTCCCACTGTACCCCCACTCCTTCCCCATTTACATTTTTCAGATGAAACGATAGACAGAATGTGAAAGTGAGCCTAGCTCATTTGGCCTGGAGGCTACAACAGGTTGACACAACCAGAGGAGCAAGGCCCACCTGACAGGACTAAGGGAAACACTTGGATGCTGACAGGTGGGCAGGGCAGCAGGGGCTCGTGACATGGAGGCTGCAGGTCTCCAGTGTGGTGATCCAGGGACACCATATCCTAGCAACTGAGCAGGGTGTCAAGAGCAGTAAGGGGAACGTCTTGTCATTTGACATTTAAAAATAAAAGCCTGTTCTACATTTTTCAGAGAAAATTCCTATTTGAAGGATACCTTGAAAAACAATTAGTTATGAATTGTATCACTTTTTAAGTACTTAAAATTTGTGACCTACCTAATAGAAAAAATAAAGATTTAGAGAATATACTATTAATATTGTAAAGAAGTAATCCAGTAAAAACAACATTATTACAGTAATATATACATTATCATTATTTTATCTTGAGCTACCTTACTCCAATATAAATTCTAGTATTTATACAGAATAGTCATCATATTTAATAATCGTAATAGTTTGATTTATGTTTTTTTATACTATTTTTAGGGCACTTTCCCATAACGCCTGCTTATTAAATGTTTTGGAATTTACTGTTAGGCACATTCTTAATGCTTTACATGGGTTATTCCATTGGATTTTTTTACAACTTTGAGAGATAGACATCATCATTTCCATTTCACAGAAGGGAAAACGGAGGTGCAGGTTACTTTCTCAAGATCACTATGTCAGTAACTGGCAGACCTAGAGCTCCCTTATTTTGTTCCTGTGCACTTTGATACTAATGACCATTATTACTAAGTCACACTGAGTGGGATTAGAACATTTTAAAATACAATTTATCAAGAACATCTACAATCTTCTCTTGTCATAAAAAAACAAGGTGCTGCAGTATCTTTTTATACATATTCCATACCTGCCAAGCCCCCAACAAGGGCTGCCACACGTTGGTGCTGGATAGACCACCTGATTTTCCTCATGATAGTCTTATTTCACATGTGATATTATTGAGTATGATCCATTGATCCATGGCATTGCCTGAAGAGTGAACTAATTGTAGATATTTGTGTCTGCTTCTCTCTGTCCCAGAGTAGATGTGGCCCCAGCTAAGGTTAAAGCCCAGAGCTTTGCTCTGAAAGTCCAGGGGAAAGAGAGGTTTATTTCGGGTTTTTGGCAGTGGGAAGGCTTCTTGGAGCAAGTGGGATTTGAATTGGCGTTTGAAGTCTAGAAAATACAGTTTGTAAATAAGAAAACACACTCCTGACCTTTACAAGTGAAGACCAACTATCAATTGTTTTATTTAAATATTATTTTATTTAAAGATTTAAATATTATTTGATTTAAAGATGAGACTATGTGTGATGAAATAATCTGTACAACTAACTCTCACAACTCAAGTTTAGCCGTGTGCAAACCTGTATATCTACCCCTGAACTGAAAATAAAAGTTAAAAAAAAAAGATGAGGCTATAAAATTCATTATTTATATTTTGTTTTGGTTTGGTTTGGTTTGGTTTGAGACAGGGTCTCACTTTCACCCAGGGTGAAATGCAGTGGTACAATCTCAACTCACTGCAACTTCCACCTCCCCCACTCAAGAGATCCTCCCATCTCAGCCTCCTGAGTATCTGAGACCACAGGTGTGCACTACTATGGCTACTTTTTGTATTTTTTGTAGAGACAGGGTTTTGCCATGTTGCCCAGACTGGTCTTGAGCTCCTGGGCTCAAGCAATCTGCCCACCTCGGCCTCCCAAAGTGCTGGGATTACAAGCATGAGCCACCAATTTATATTTTTCAGCGAATCTGTACTTCCTAAGCCTCTTTTTAAAGCACAGCATAGTCTGAGCTGATCCAAAATTGAGGCATAGGAATCAAATGCTGATGTGATGACCATCAATCTGACCCAGAAATCTGAGGACCACAAAGTGTCCCTACCACTTTTCTCTTACTGTGCCAATCTTTAGTCATCTTCCTCAACCATGGTAGACAAAACCTCTCAGGATTTCATGCCATGGACATTTTATCTTGCATCTTAGAACCAGTCTTCGAATTGCCAGCAGCATTGCCTTCCTTTGAATTATGTCACAATTCTTCCTCCAAAACTCCTTGTGTTCCTATCACTCAAGAAATAAAATTTCTCTGTTTGTGCAGTGGGTCTACTCTTTAAATTAGCCTCAAAGTACTTTCACACGGCACTGTTCACCACTCCTGTAACACGCCTCCAGTCATTCCACCAAGCACATCCTTTGAACCAACCAACAGGCTCTCATAGCCAGCAATTCTCCTATTCATCCTGTTCTGAATAAAATAACCTTGTTCTTTCTAAATCATAAGATTAAAATCACGAACTAAGGAGAGTCTACTAAATGAGAATTGCTTTAATTCCCTCCCAAGACATGCTGTTCTTCAACAGTCTCCTTACATCCTTTCCCACCTTCCAAGACCTCCAATAACAATCACTTCTTACTATATGATATCAGAGTGTGGCTGTGAAGTTTTATGTATCTTCTTGTTTTATTCTGTCTTGTATGATGGGGAGTTGTTTACTTATATTTCCTTAAATAAATAGGTGCCTTAAAGGCAGGGATCATTTATTATTCAGTTTTCTATATCCAGAGTTGTATTTTAACTCTGTATTTTGGCTTTAAAGACTAAGAATTTTATGCTTTTGAATTAATAAATACAGAAGTCTTAATTTAACAACAGAAAAATGACAGCTAGATAAATAGCATAACACCCACAAAGCAAATAACCGATAAATGTTTGTTGATTGAAATGTTGACTGAAATACATTGCCATTTACAGAATGAATTGTCAAAAGAGAACATTCTTTATTCTTTTCCAGTTCTACTATAGCCTAAGATAGAGGCGACTAAAGAAAACTGTTGATTAGGGCATCTTTCTTGTTTCTTTAATATTTTTTCATTGCCAACTCTAAGCTCGTAGAAAAATGATTTCTTATCTTCTAGAAAGTGGCATTGCTTTTGCATAGACAGTTTTTTTTTAATTGTTAAATAAACACACATCATTAAGTCAAATTCACACTGAGAAATTGAGAAGTTTAAGTTCTGGTGACCCAACTCTTTGATATTTTAGAAGATTGTATAGTTCAGTGTATTCATGTGAGTCCTCTACAGGTGATTGCAGATGATAATGGATAATAACTTACATTTATGAACACTTTACTGTTTATAAGAAGTTTTCATATGCAGTATTCTTTAGCCCTCACAGAAAATTTGTTGAGTAGATTTTGGCCTCATTTTTTCAGGTAAAGAAACACATTAGTTTAAATGTCTTGCCAAAAGTCATGTACCTAGAATGAAGCAGAATGAAGTTGAACCCAAATCTTTTGACTCCTAATCCAGTGCTCCCCAAAGCCTCATGCAGAAATAGAGCAAGGACTGTGCCCTGGCCTCTTGAAAAGAGAAAACCAGGGGTTGTACAACCACTCTGGTTGATAATAGAATAAAACTCGAGAGATAATACTGCCTCCTCTTGTAGGGATTTGGGAGATGACAGTGACAATCTTGAGCATTGAAGTGGACCATGCAGGAGGCAAGAAGCACCAGAGCAAGAAATCAAGAGAGATGCATCCAAGAGGCCAGGACAAATCTAGTATCTCCAAGAAAGTGATTAGAAACAAAATCAAAAATAAAGCCAAGACCTAATTCTAAAATGTTCTGTACCTGGAGGGAAGCTTGGTCTCTACCTAATCCCAAGGAAGGTGTGATTGGACCAAAAAAAGGATCTCACTGTTTCCAGCACCTTGCACAGTGCCTGACACTGGAGGCACAGAAACACCCTATAAGTTTAGGACTGAACTAATGTAATTGAAATGAATACAGGTATGCTTTGCCTGGGGAGGCCTAAATGTTTTGCTCATTTCATGTTAAAAAGGCCAAAACAGAAACATGCAAATAAAATTTGTAAATCACAAGTAACATGGTTAATGTAAACATGTTCACTGAATCTTGAAAACAGTAGAACAAGAAGGAATCTTGGAAGTTTAGTGAGAGGAATACAGACTCTGCAAAATATGTCGTCTCTGCATCACTTCAGCTGTTACTAATGTAAGATGAAAGTGATCAATTATATGGCTAAATCATTCCTAAGATAAACTGGGCTCACTCCAATCTTTCAAACGTATTTACTACTTCATTCAGCAAGTATTTATTGAGTGTATACTGTGCCAAACCTGTACAAATACTAGCACTGACATAGTGAACAAAAATTATAATTGCAAGTCTCTTAGTACTTGCAGCCTGGTTGACACGTGTGAGTATGATGGGCTCACTGATATGTCCTTTGTGCCCTGGACAGATCTTGCATCTGATGTTCAGTTGCAGCTTCTATATGTTTTTCTCTTCCCTCTTCTGCTAATTTGGAGTTAAAAAGTGGGGAACTGTTGAAGTTGAATTTGGAGTTTTAACACTTAAACATGCAATTATCAACTATTCACAGCAGCACAGAAAAAGATCACACATTACCTGAGATCCCTTTAAGATGCAGCGATGGAAGTATATATTAAATGTGGTGAACTGCTCTTTTTCAAGTTCTCTAATACAATTTGTATTTTAAATATGTTTGTTAAGCAGGTACTACAGTAGGAAATGTGGTACAACAATGAAGAATATCTATCTCCCTAATTGCACATTTATTATTTACAAAGTACTGTCTCAAGTGCTTTATGTTCATTATTGCAGTTAATCTTCAATATAACCCAACAAGATAGTTTTCATTATTATCCGAGTCTTGATGATGTGGAAACTGAAGCTCAAGGTGGTTCTTTAACCCAAGGTTAAACTTATCCCACGTAAGGTAAGTATGTAAATGCTGAAGTCAGCATTTCAAACTGGTTTCGTCTGATTCCAGAGTCCACATTCTCAAATAAATGCAATATTGTCTCAGTCCCTGCCTTCAGTCCTTTTAGTCTTCTGGGAAAGAAAGAAAAATTAAATGCCATTTTTGGATTAGTGATAACTACTGTAAGAGGAGCAGGCACTAGGTTAATAATGGGACACATGGAAAACCATTAAAGTCAATTTTGAGAGTCATAGGAGGCAACATCTAAACTAAGTCCTGAAGGATATACAGGCATTAACCTAGTACAATGGGAAGAAGGACAATCCAGGAAAAAGAGAAAGTATGTGCAAAGGTCCAGAGGCAGGTCTGGGAAACTGCAAGCACAGGGGCCATGATCATCTGTAACCATCCAGCAACCATGTGGCATAAGTTGTAAAACGCTTTCATTCAAATGACCTCACCTTTGCTGGAATGTGGCATGAGGGCACATGAAGACTCTGGTCATGCTTGTAAAATTGGATTCAATGTTGGTAGGAAACCCTATTCCCTACACTGAATCACTGCACAAGCCTGGAATTCTGGTCACCCTAGGGCGGGGCAGTCTTGGAAGAGGGCACGTTAGCACATGGTCAGTGTGGGCTCAGCTGTGGTCATTCTTCTGTCTGTAACTGCCTGACAGGTGGTGATTGGCTGTTCTGTCTTTGTCACCAGATGTTGCTGAAATTCTCAGACTTTGGTTCTGCATCAAAAGCCTACATTTTAATGAAGAGGAACAGATTGACTAACCAAAAAGAGCCAGTTCTGTCCTGGCAGGCCAAAGGGTGCACAAATAGAGAGTAGGAAGGCAAAGGCATGGGATTTGAGGCAAAACTATGAAGGAGATGAAGTCAGATCTTTACAGTCTACCATAAACATCTTTCTTGTGGCACTCTCCCTGGGGCCATTGTTTCTGGACCTTCATTAGTTTCAAAGTAATGTGGACTCAGTGTCACTGAGCAGAATAGTTTCATGCATTCATTACTTTATCTTACAGGGAGAAATAAAAAGCCTTCAGAAACACACACAGACCTGGATTCAAGCCTTAGCCCTAGGACTTACTAGCTGTGTGGCCTTGGGCAAATTGCTTATCCTTATCTTTACAATAAGGATAATAATGTAGATTTTGAATAACCAGCGAGGGGATTAGAATGTAATGTATGTAAAGCACCCAGTCTGGCCCTCTATAGGCATTCAATAAATGGTAATTATTATTATGGTTATATTGACATTTAAAGGATAATTTTTCCATGCCTTAACTCAAATTTGACTAATAGTGGCAGTTGGGGGCTGCTGGAGATAGTAATTTTTGATTATTGATTATTTTCTAAATCAAACAGTAGTTTAAATTCACCAAAGACTCTTGTCCTTTAAAGGAATTCTATAGTTAAATATCAATATTTCTGAGCCAAGAAATTTAGACATGCTATCTGATTGGCATTAATAAATTTGTGAGAAAGAGAGAAAAAAAAATTGAAATTGGGACCCCCAGGAAAAATTTAATATATATGGTTTCCATACCTATATCCACAATTTTCAGGAAAAGATCCCCTGGTAATTAATGATCTTTTGTAATACCTTGAAACTTTATTGTTCCTGATTAACTAGGTACTCTAGTACTCCAGGGCTAAAAACTAAACTCACCAATTGGTAGAAAAGAGGGCATGCTTTTACTCCCTTAAAACTGAGTAAACCAGATATTTGTGCTTGATATTCAGTTATGTATCAGTGCTGAGGCAGGACGTTCAAGAGAGGCACAATAACGGAAAGAGCTCTGGGCTAAGAATCAGAAGACTTGAGTTTTAATTGTGACTCAGTCCCCGCTAGCTATAAGAATATGGCACAAAAGAGTAAAACAGAAAGTTATCACACTGTCATTGGAATGGAATAGAGCAGTGGGAGTCAGCAGGGGTCTAATCACTTAGAAACGAAATGTGATGTACCCGGCATCTGCATTTATTTATGGTTACAAGTTAAGCAACTCTGGAAGTTTAGTGAAAGCTTTTAGGCTTATCCATAAAACTCAATAATTATTCAGCACTTCATTTACTTATATGTTTAAGAGAAATAAAAGCTATAGAGCTTTGATTCTCAAATGTCATGTGTAATATTAATTAAACTATTTTCTTTTAATAAATATATTTGTGATATAGTAAATATTATGAGAGATGTGCTATCTTGACATCCTAAATTTAGAACCCTAGAATATTACCAGAAGATTTAACAGCCACCAACAAGAATATACCTTTCAATCAGTGTTGAAGGAATCTTGCTCAATTACGTGATTCTAAATACAAAAGCACACTTTGCACTAAAAAGAAATTTTTTAAGGGACATAGAAGTATTTCATTACTTAAATGAGTTTAAAGGCTTCATTTGAAGAAATAGAAATCACTTACCTTATTTTAAACCATCCATGTTTCCCCTAATGGTGTTTACTAAGTCTGAAAGGCACTTATTTAAAATAAGTAGAGTAACTTGTACATTGATTAAACTGTCTATCTCTTAGGTAGATCATAGAACTGCAATTTAGCATATAGAGTTGAAGAGAGCATCAATTAAAGATATACATAGGCTGAGTCAGGTGCTCATTAGAGGAGATGGGATTAAAGATAGGTTAAAAAAAAAAGTAAACCCCGAAGTATGCAAAACCTAAATGCAATAATATAATGAAAGCACAAAATCAAACCAATTGAGATAAAAATGAAGCACTTACCAAGCATGATCACCTGAAAAGCGTGGCAAATTCCTGTGAATTGCAGGAATTCATGTTGCAAAGTACTCAGCAATACTTCTGTGCAGTTCTATAGAAAGCCCCAAAAATCCTGCAATATCTTGCAAAGTGCTCCACAGGTATCCAATACTTTAGAACTGATATCATTCTACATTCCTCAGTGGGTCCAAATCACATAACCACTGGTCTTCAAGTGATGAAAAGGTAAACCCTGGAGAAATGGAGGACTGGTTTTCAGTTTTGAGGATGGGTAGAGATCAAAAATCGACTACTCAGAGATACCCTAGATACCAAAAAATACAAAATTAAAAAATGCTCTTTTGATTATTTTAGAAAAGTATTTGCTTCGAAAAAGGACAGAATCCCCCAACCTCCCAACCCATATTTTAATAACCCAACAATGGAAGAGAAATATTTGACAGAGGGTGTATTGGATGTTGATGATCTCCAACTGCTTCCAAATCTGCATAAATAAAACTCCAACAAATCCCTACACAATGAACCTACTGAATGGGGCTCTATTTATCTGCCGCTGAAGGATAAAGGGCCAAGCCAATCCTATTGACAGTTAAGTCTGTAGCTTCCAACATATCACTGAGGTCACTAACCCACCACTACAGTACAGGCTGACATAAGCAGCTGATGTGCTAAACAAAAAGTAGGGCTCAAATCAATTCACTACTAAAATCCAATTTAGGAAGCTCTCAGTTTGCACAGTTTTGGTTGATCAAATTCAGAGATGGGATTAGATTCATATTTCAGTAATGAAGATCAGGGTTGGGAACTGATATATTGAAAGGTGTATTTTTCCATTTCTTCTCTGCATAAAATATTCATGGATGCCATGTTCTACAGTGTACTCTGACAGTGTAACAGCTGCCAAAATCCTGGTACCTGAGGCCACTTTTACATCAATAAATTATCGAAGGTTACATCTGTAGCAAGATAGCTTTATTTGGCTACGCAAATAATACTAAGGTACACAACACAGTTATCCCAGCTTTTGTTCCCTTGAGAATGGACTATTGTTACGCTCTGTGCTGCAAAGCATGCTGGGAAGCTCTAACCAAGATGTAAGGAGGAAAAATACTTGTCTGTGCTCTAATAGAAACAGTACAATATAGCAGCAAGGTCATAATTTGGACTCAGCCATCATAAGCTGTGTGACTCAAAGAGGTGGTCACTTTCATACAAACTCAGTTTGTCCATAGTTTAAAAAGGAATGTTCCTCTACCTCCTTGCAGGGCTGTTGAGTTCAATAAATAGGCAATATCTCTAGATGGGCTGCCACATGATGGACAGTTAGCTAATGTTTTTTAAGGTGCTGCCTTCTCAGAACATATCATATAGTACTGAAACACCGAGTATTGCATCTGTCATAAGAAAAGTCTTAGAGAGTTTCTCTCTTGCTTTAAGAAAATGGACTAAGTGTGGAAATACAATTTTCTGAAGGTGTTGGTTTCATAAATGAAATATTAATTCATTTGCCATTCTCACTGTCTTTCTTCTATTATCTGTTACAACTCTGAGTGTCTCCTTCCTCCTGCCCAGAGGAAATTCCTGAATTTATGGGGGCACCTCCCCAATAAAGCTGCTAACCATGTAGTCCAAATAGGTGTTAAGGACTTTGTATTTTTAAAGCACTTTTAAAAACCTATCACTTAGTTTTTTTTTTCGGCTATCAAATTGTAGATGAGACCAAGTGGGCAACCTCATACCAAAAGCCACAGAAGGATCTGGTATATGACATAGGATTTACACTTGGCTTTGAGGCTCAAGGTCTGTTGAAGAGTCATCCTGCTGATACATGCTTAAGTTAAGTGTAAGAAGCACGCTACATTGTAAAAAGAACATTAAAACAAGGTTCTAATTGCTCAAACTGAGGCAGAACCTCATATGATCCCCAAAACACATGGCTGTGAGCCTCCTTGCCAGGTAAATACCCTTGCAAGGTATTTCTGGATTCATTCTTCTGGATCTTTCAGATGCTTTTTTTTTAATCAACTTTAAAAAATCAATAGCTAAATGTATTCGTTTTGCGAGTTGCCAGATATGATTCTAGTCTCTTTATATACATTATGTCTAATCCTTACAAATTAGATATTTCTTTTTTTTTTTGCCAGTTGACAAAAAATATCACCCAGAGTAGACTCCTGTAGACCAAATCTCACCCAGAGTAATATCCTTTGTGGAGTTTTTTCTCTACAAATCTTTTGCTAGCTCCTTGAGTCCATGCATTACAGATAAGGTGGTGTGGTTTTTACACTGGGTGATATTAATTGATCTAGACTTAAAAAAACAGCACTGTCTGTTTTTTTTTCACTAACACAATATTTGCAAATAACTGTGGAATAGAGAGAATGTGTTTTTCTCTTGTTAAAGCCTATGATTTTAAGAAAACTAACAAAAGGGAGAAAGAAGTTTTAAAACTCATTTAGAGGGACTTTTTTTTCCGGAATTCGATATGTAAGACTGGGGGGAGATAGTGAGTTTTGGTGTAATTTGTGTCATCAAAACAACTCCTGTATTACAGCAGGAGATACAGTATCAATGGAAAATGAGAAAAGAAACCGAAACTTGTATAAATGTGTATTTCTTAAAAGCTTTTGCTACCTGTTATTTTCTAGCCTATAGGCAAAATGTAGACACATATAATGGATACGCTTGTATTGATAGTAACGTATCATGTAATTAAAAAGGCTAAGTCCACCTTACAGGTTTGCCTCATGCCATGATTAATCATTCTGAAATTTGGCCTTTTAAGGGATTGTTCAAAGACTGTCAATCATTGACACAAATTAGGTATTTCTAAATTCAGTTTATAAATGTTGAAATTGAGGCTCAGAGAGGTTAAGTGACTTGTTCATGTCTGCAAAACTAAGGAAAATAAATCCACCTCAGTGCGGCTTCAAAATCTGTTTTTTCCACTTCAACACACCGTCTACTTGTATCAGTTAGTTGATATGGAAGCATAATAAGTCAAAGGATCCTCAACCTTACTTCCTTACCCACTAATACTCTTTGTTGAGTCCATTGCTCTGACCCCATCCAATAGAGTAAGGAGGAGGAAGTAGCAAAGGAGTTTGACCTTTGAAAATTATCTTCTCTGTATCCAAGAGACAAAGCATGCCAAATGAACCTCCCAGATTTCTGTAGCTGGGCCCTGAGTCAGGCAGCACATATTTTTCCCCCACTAATACTTCAAGGAGGATCCCACTGCAGGAATCTGGGTTGTAGCACAGTGTATAGGGACCACCACAGATTGTCCCCAAATCTGAGTTTGAATCACAGAGCATCACTGGCTCCTTTCTCTGCCTGGCAGAGATAGTACCACTTAAGACTGGGGTCTACAATGACTCTGAGCAGACGTAAGCCCTGAGGAATCAAAGTGAAGGGATGAAAGCCACCATTTTTCTTTTCTTCCTTTTTTTTTTTTTTTTTTTTTTTTGAGACAGAGTTTCAGTGTTGTTGCCCAAGCTGGAGTGCAATGGCTTGATCTCAGCACACTGCAACCTCCGCCTCTCAGGTTCAAGCAATTCTCCTGCCTCGGCCTCCCGAGTAGCTGGGATTACAGGCACGCACCACCACACCGGGCTAATTTTGTATTTTTAGTAGAGACGGGATTTCTCCATGTTGGTCAGGCTGGTCTCGAACTCCCGATCTCAGGTGATCCACCCACCTCGGCCTCCCAAAGTGCTGGGATTACAGGCATGAGCCACTGCTCCCAGCAAAAGCCACCAATTTTCAGGAGCCAAGCATTTTATTTGTCTAGAAGATAGCATCTTGAAAATCTTAGAGCCTCACGCCCTCCATCCCAGGGTTATACGCTGTGTGTTGTTCTGTCCTAAAGGAAAAGGCCAAGCTCTGACTCAATTTTTTTTAGTACAGCATTGTGGGTTTCCATCATGCCTCCCACTCAGTTACCACCTAGGTCAAATGCCTGCACCTCAGGAGTTTGGAAAACACATCCCGAGGCAGTGTGGCCTCGAGCAAACAAAGACAGCCTCCACAGTAGCACATCTCCTCTTTCAACTTGTCCAATATTTGACTTATGTGGAAATGGCTGTTCGTAGGCTAGGTTCATTAGTGAAAAATGTTTCAACAGTTCCATTTAACAACCTGGAATGTTCTTTGGAGAAGGCCAAATTAGTGTGATTTTTACCTTAAGAAGCTTAGAAACATAGCTGCCGCTAACTCAATAATTACATTGTACTGCCAGCAACAATTCAATATTTTTTTCTCGCCTGAGGGTTACAACACATTTGCACCATGGGGAAGCTTTTTCTCTTTACATCTCAAAACTGTACCACAAACTCTTCCTTTATTCATAACAGCGAGATCTCCAGCTGAGATAGGCACTTTTGTATTGCTCTAGATGACAGTTTTCTGTGTTCTTTCCAAGCACAGGGGGTTTAATAAACATATCTGGCAGGCCTTCCATAGCTGGAGGGCCCAGGATGACACTGTGTGCAAACAATATGCTCGCGCTGGAGGGAAACAAGTTTATTCAATTATTCAATTAATAGATTACAGTCAAGATACTTGTTATCCTACGATGAAAAATGGGGCAAGAACTCCGAGAATTAGGATAGGTCCCAGGATTAGTAACAGCAGGCAATATGGCATATACAGATCATGAGGGTTTGGCCAAGTGCATGAAAACCTGCCCCCAAACCATTCAAACACACACACGAATACGCACACACAGAATACACACACACGAATACACACACACAAATACACGTACACATGAATACACACACACGAATACACACACACAAATACACATACANAGAATATACACACAAGAATACACATACACAGAATACACACACACGAATACACATACATAGAATACACACACAAGAATACACATACACAGAGTACACACACGAATACACACACATGAATACACATACACACACTTGTGTACTATGAGAAAGGTGGGACCACATTCCCAAAACCACATATTATAAGGGCCTTAAATACTCATTATAAATACTTTATATTTTAGCTCTGAGTCTGGAGCTCGATGTGGGTGGAGAGTGGGGAAGGAGGTTGGTGGCAGAAGGAGCAGCTCAATGAGAATTCCCAAATAAGAGTTTTCATAGAGTTTTCTCTGTGAAAACTAAAGTACTTTTGTAGAGTTTCATGAGTAGCTGCCTTTCTGCTCCAGGGCAGGACTTTCCCTCAATGCAGATCATCTTAGAATGTTCTCTGTGCCAGAACTTTTCACTTGAGCAATTCTTGGTTTCTGAGTGAAGTTTATCACATTTGTATAGATATTTAAGATCTCCTGAACAGGAAATGAGCCACCACACTTAAATGTGGGATTTAGGGGTGGGAGGGGCAGGGATGTTGGCATATTTTTCAAATTCCAGTGAGCAGATGTTAATACAAAATCATCCAGAGAAGAGTGGAAGGAGATAAGGCTAGAAAGTTACCTTGGGAAAAAACTGGGAAGGATACCGTGTGCTTAATGAGGAAATTCTGATTCTATGCTCTGAGCAATGAGGAGCCACTGCAGATTTTTTATGCTGAAGAATCACCCCCTTTTTCTTGTCCTACTCCAGTTGGACTCTTTTAAATTCCTGGATTTTACTGAGAAATGTCGGACGTAAAGATCGAGACCCAGTTCAAATGTGCTGAAAGTACTCTTTATGAAATAGGTGATGTGGTTAGCATTCTAGGAGGCGTAGAAGTAGCCCACTTGCAGTACTGAACAGTGGGGGAGCTATTATTTTAAAATTCTTCCAATCTTTGAAAATACATACCCCCTACTAACCGGGGCCTCCTGGTGGCCAGCCCACTTTAGGGCTCAAGGTAATGTTTAGGGGATTGTGTGTGTGTGTGTTGGGGGGAGGGGGGAGTAAAGGAGACCACTGAGGAGACCATCTCCATGTTACTGAATGGAAAATGAAGCCAATGAAAATGTTGAAAAGTTACCCAGAAGTGACGAAGGGATAGGACAGGAACTAAATTTCCACATAACGGAATCTTTTGATTCTTTGAGGAGAGATTTGGAAAAACCTCAGACGTCTTTAGTCTTTTCCTCTCTGAGCTTTAGCCAGATGGGAGGGTAGACAAACAATTCCTCCAGCAAGCAAGTGGGCACAGGAAGTCAAGCAGATGGCTTATTTTAGTTACCAAGGAAGCCAGCCAAGGCAAGAGCCTGAAGTTGAAAAATTAAACCCCCCCATTCTCAAGGGCAGAATGTTCCTAAGTTCATGGTTGTCTCCCAACAAATGAGTCAAGATGGCTTTTTATGTGTCTGTCAGTTGTGGCCTTGCCCTGGCTCTCCCAGTTGGAGTCATTAATGTTCTATATAACAGGATCAACCAGTCCACATCCCACCCCCTGTCCAGTTCCTGGGCCAACCCAGAGCAAGGCAAGCCTTGGCCTGCCCAGAGGTTGGCTCTAATTTAGAGGGTGAGGGCACCTTGGCCCAGGGCTGAAAGCAAATGCTGCAGGCACCTTTTCCAAGAGTGTCAGACACTGCTTTAAACTAAGTTCATGTATGCAAGGACAAGGATTATTTTGAATGTGCATATGTATGAGGGACTAAGACCAAAAAGGCAGTTTTAATAAGTTATGAAAAGATGGAGGAGAAATAGATATGCAGAGCTAGAGCTCTAAGGCATGCAGCAACAGGGAGAATACAACGGTAAGTGAGAGAGAAGTTTCGTGCATTCCTGAGTCAGGAGCTACTGCCTATTACCTTGACTTCAGGCCAAGGTTACCAGGTGGTCAACTGCTTTCAAAGGGACATAGGCAGAAGGGAGAGAATAGGGCCCAAGTGACCAGCTGGTGGGATCTGAAATTAGTCTTGTTACTACAGATCTACTGTTGGTTTACCTCCCAAGAGCCTGGATACACATCTGGCTTCTGAGTTCTAGCCTTTTCTGGTCTTTATCACCTTGGCCAAGCCTTCGCTTCTATTCTCTTAGAAATGGAACTCTGTACTGGACCTCAGAGCCCTTGGCTGGAACCCAGATGATTCTCCTCCTAAATCTTCCAGGGCTTCTCCCTAAAGACTCTGATGCTTGGATCTTCTCTTAATGGTATCTTACTTAAAGTGGGCTGATTTTCTGAATACATGATGTCACTCAACTGATTTTCTGTGACAACTGTCTTTAAGACTTTAATTTCTGATTTCCACCCACCAGATTAAATATGCTGGCATATTGGCTCCTAGTCAATATGGTGACAATATGGTGACTTTGTGCACACTATGTATTGAACAAATGGAGGTTCCTGTAGGAGCAAGTCTTAAAGCCCATTCGCTTTCTTAGTTTTGTTTGTTTGTTGGTTGGTTGGTTTTTTTTTTTCCACTGCCGCTAGCTTTGCTACTTCTGTCTTTTATAGAGAGTAGTTAAAGTCCCAACACTCAGCCGGGCATGGTGGCTCACGCCTGTAATCCCAGTACTTTGGGAGGCCGAGAGGGTCGGATCACGAGGTCCGGAGATCGAGACCATCCTGGCTAATATGGTGAAACCCCATCTCTACTAAAAATGCAAAAAATTAGCTGGGCATGCTGGCAGGTGCTTGTAGTCCCAGCTACTTGGGAGGCTGAGGCAGGAGAATGGCATGAACCTGGAGGCGGAGGTTGCAGTGAGCCGAGATCAAACCACTGCACTCCAGCCTGGGCAACAGAGTTAGACTCCCTCTCAAAAAAAAAAAAAAAAATCCCAACACTCCTTGTGTTTCAAACTGCCCAAGTTAGGACAATGTTTCCTGTGTGTCTTGGGCTGTTTCAGTATAAAAAACATAGATGACATAACTCCTACCTGCACAGAGTCTTAGAGACATCCCACAAACGAAAGAGCTTAGAAATCATAGAATATATAAGAAAAGTGCTTTGTAAATGGAAAAATCTTTATAACTCTTAATATTACAAACTGTGCAGAAAAAAAAGACTAGTATACATGAAAGAAGCACACCATATACAGGGTCTCACTTAATTCTTACAAGAACACTAGAAAATAGTTACTATTAACCCTGTTTATAGACAAAGCCATTAAGACTTGGGAAGGTTAAGTCATTTGCAGAAGTCATTCAGCTCATGAATGGCACATTTGGGATTTCAATCCAGATCTATTTCTAAAACCCATAATTTTTCTGCTATGTGGACTGTTTGCATATGTACTCACCAGCGTTGCATAGAGTAAAAATTTGTGGATCAAAGAGGGTATAATAAGATACTACTTGTGTGGTGATGACAAATTGCTAAAGCAGTTTGGGAAAAACAAAGATCAAGATGATTGAGTATTTTCATGGGTTTCCGAGAGGAGATGGGACTTACGGTGTCTTTGAAAACTGGCAGAATTTAGTTAAGGGGTGAGGGGGATATTTCTGGGAAGAAGATTGGCAAGAGTGAGCTCAATGAGTGGAATTAATGCTGAGAAGGCCTGTGACATCAGTCTGGGTGAATTGGATGGGGTAGATAAGCAGAGGAACATCAAAAATCAGGGCAAAGAGCTAGGCATTATGGGTAGGAAACAGGGAGTCAGTATCACATGGAGACTCTAGCTCAAAGCAGCCTCAGTCAGTATAATGTTTCTTTATATTCAAGGCCAAGATGGAAGATTGCAGCCAGCTGGTGCCCCATCTTAAAACTTTCTCCCATCAAACTCATTCTGGTGAATCACTCATGGATTTAAGGTATGAGCTGTGCTCATGATGATGAGGGTGTAAAAGGGATAAAGTTACAAATCCAATATTCCACACACTGAGTTGCTGAAATTCGTGATCATCTTCCAGACTAGACCTGTAGTAGAATTCTATCCACTCATTTTTGTCCATCACTACAATTTTTTCTTGACAGACACTAACGTCTAAGTCTATCTCTGCCCCTAACTTTTCTTCACTCAAAACTGTGACTTTAAAAAAAAATTCAGTATGATGGAGACTAGAGACAAGGTAAAGGAAGAAGAGATTGTTCCCAAGAGATGAACTATTGAGTCCTGCTTTCCAACTGTGGTAGCAGCAGTTCACTTGTGATATGTGAGTCCAGCCAAATAGAATTCCATTTCTTTCTTGAAAAGAACATTTAAATATATGCTAAAGAAACAGACCTACTATGAGAAAAATGTGATAGTTTTATTTCTAGCATTTAGTGGCAGGAAGAAGAAAAAAATAATGGACTCATTTCTAAAGCTCTATCTAGGTACAACACTCGATGTGGACCAGCCCAGTATTTTTCTCCTAGGGCTACCATAACAAAATACCACTGACTAGGTGGGCTTACACAACAGAAATTTATTTTCTCATGGCTCTGAAGGCTGGAAGTCCAAGATCAAGGTGCTGGCCAGTTTGGTTTTTCTTGACTTGGCTTGCAGATGACCACCTTCTCACTGTGTCCTCATAAGACCTTCCTTCTGTGCATGCACACTCTTGCTGTTTCTTTGTCCTCTTGTAAGGATGCCAGTTCTATTGGATTAAGGCTTCATCTGTTACGACCTCATTTAAACTTAACTACCTTTTGAAAGCCCTTGTCTCCAAATCCAGTCACATTAGGAGTTACGACCTTAACATATGAATTTTGGGGAGAAACTGTCGATCCCGTAACAAGCTATGGAAATTATGGAAGCTATAAGAAATTATGGAAGTATTAGATATAATTTCTTTCACTATTAAAAGTTTGTGGTAACTAATAATATCAAGTGGGTTTAATCTAAGTCACTTTACAATAAACTTAGTATGGAATGCTAGGAGAAAAACATACTAGCGGCAAAGATCACTGTGGATACATGAGCTGTGGTCCCAGTTCTGCCATGAACTTCTTGTGGGACCTTGAGAAAATTACTTATCTATTGTCAATATCCTTAGCTCTTGAAGAAGCAGATTTGAAGATAATAATCGTTAGGGCCATTTCTAACTATAACACCTATGATTTTGCGACTTCATTTTGAAATTTAGTTAATCAAATGCCATTCATTCAAAGATGAGTAAGTCTATAAGCATTGGCTACTTGCTGAAATTGCTTAGATCTGAGCACGAAATATTTGTGTTTTACCCAACATCAATGCGTCTGCAATGCAACACGGAGGCGAGGTATGGAAGGTGTCAGGTTCGTCTTGTTACTGCAGCCAATTTTGCCTACTGAAATTGTGAGCTGGTACTGGGTAGTCAGCATTAAAATCAGGGTGATAAATACCAAATCTTCACTTTATTTGATGGCTGTGTGTTGTACACAACCTGCATTACAATCCTTCACACCCTTTGGCAAAAGCCAATTTTATAGACTGTGGGTGTCTGTAAATATATTTTTTAATTGTAAATTTTTCTTGCTGCTCCTTTTTTGAAGACATATGCCTCATAATTAGCATATACCAACTCTATTTAATCAGACTGCTCATTTAAGAAGATTTCCATTCTGTATGTGGTATCCACAGGTGGCGCAGGTAATTGGTAATGAATGTATGTTAACAAAAGTGTCACAGTTGTAATATAATGAGGGAAAATGACAGAAACACTCCAAGACCGTAAAGATAGATATGTAGTCGATCTACTGTTGGGGCAAAGAAAAAAAACATAATTCTATAATTCTTAATATTCTTGTGAGAAAGAAAGAGAAAAAGTGGAAAATGAGAGAAAAAGATACTTTCCAGATAAAATTAAAATTAAAACTTATCCTCTTTAGTTTAAAATATATTAAGCTTAAGATTTTCATGGAAATGTGTTCATTACTACATGTTACTTATAAAATTAGACTGTTTAATGTTGTATTTGTCCTAAGCCCTAACATGAGCATTGTGGCAACCCAGTGTTATTTGTAGATAGAGTCACAAAAGTGTTATTTTAATTACTGTAATTTACAGCTTCAAGTATATATTTTCTAAGCAATCTTTAATATCTATTTGTGAAACCCACAAATAAAAATGGATCCTCCAATTCAGCTCCCAAAACTGAAATGCATTCTAGTAGAATTTTTTTCATATTTCAATCTATTCATTATTCGTTCAGTCATCCAATAAAAACTATGCCAGACAGCCACACATTGCTCTAGTAATTTGTTACACAGTCCTTGATGTTCCTGGAACTTACATCCAAAAAACAAATAAGCAAATATGTAGAAAATAATTGATTAATGCAATGAGGAAAACAAAATAGGATAATATGAGAGATTGGTGGTTCTTAAAGTGTGATCCTTAAACTATCACCTGGGAATTTGTTGAAAGTACAAATTCTTGGTCCCCACTGTAGATCTACTGAATCAGAAACTGACACAGCAATTTGTTTTTAAACAAGTTCTCCAGGGGATTTGATGCACAGCAAAGATTAAGAACTTCTGTGATGGGTGGTTTTGTCACAGCACAAGAAGTCTAAAGCAACTGGTGGAGGCATTTTCCATGCAGAGAGAACAACACTACAAAAACTTTTGAGGCAAAAAGCTCGGTGAGTTTGAGACACAGAAATAAGGCAGATGTGGCTGGAATGTGACAGAAAGGGGGAAGAGTGGCATGAGATGATGTTAATGAGGCAGGCAAGAGCCCATCATGAAGCAGATAGTCTGTAAGTGTCTGGAAAAAAAGCAAGAGTCATGTGGGGTCAGCTCACGTTCATGAAGAACAAATCATCAAAGACTCCATATCCATGAATTCTCTTAACTTAGAGGAAAGATAAGGATTCCTTCTAAATGTGAGCCTTTATTTCTCTCTTCATTTATCTACCTGTTTGTACATATAATAAGTACCAAATTTATACAACTGGATAAATTTATTTTAATCACTTGTAAAGTAACAACCAAACTATGAACTCCTGGGTGAGGGAGCGTAATTAGGATTCTCCTACCATGAGTCTACATCATATGCCATATATGACAAAAGAAAATTGGTGATATTTAAATAATGTTAATATCAATTAAAGGTTTGTTGCCCTTGAAGAACTCATGATGTGATGGGACAAAAGTTTGGCAAAGTGCTTTAGCATCTTTGATAACCACAGTTTCAGTGAAATAGTTGGATCAAGTCCTCAGTACTTCCTAGGGGAGCAGCTGAAGCATATAATATGTCTGCCCAATTCATAAGTAAATTGAGAAAATAGGGTAGCATGGAAGACAGACTCTACCATGGCCCCCATGATCTGGTATTCATATCCTTGTGCGGTTTCCTTTCCTTGAGTGTAGAAAGAACCTGTGACTAGCTTCTGGCTAATAAAATATAACAGAGGTGACAAGATATATGTAATTGCATGTATGTGACTCTCTCCCTTGCTACTTTTGAAGAAGCAAGTTGCCATAGTTTGAGCTTCTATATTGGAGGAGTCCCTGCAGCAAGGAGCTTAGGGTAGCCCTGGGTCAGCAGTCAAAAAGAAATTGAAGTCCTCATTCCAGCAGCCTACAAGGAACTGGATGCTGCTAATAGCCATATGGGCTTGGAGGCAGATGTTCTTAAGTCAAGCCTCAGATGAGACTGCAGACCTGGTCAACATGTTGACTGTATCCTGTGATACCCAGAAGCAAATGACCTAGCTAAGCCATGACTGGAATCTGATCCACAGAAACTGTGAGATAATAAATGTGTCATTTTAAGTGCTATGTTTGTGGTAATAAGAGGAGATTTATTCTAAAAATTGGCTCTCTTGGTTATAGAGGCTGAGAAGTCCTACAAACTGCCATCTCCAGGTTTTCCTGGAGAACCAGGAAAATCAGCAGTGTTACTCAAAGGTCTGAGAACCAGTGGAGCTGATGGTGTAAGTCCCAGTTGAGTCCAAAGGCATTTCTGAGCTTGTAGAGGCTGCCAGCATTCCTTGGCTCATGGCCCCTTCTGTTTTTAAAGCCAGCAATGACTGATGGAGTCTCATACATTGCATCACTCTGACAATGACTCTTCTGCCTCCCTCTTTCACATTTAAGGAGCCTTTTTATTAGAAAGGGATCACCCAGGTAATCTAGGATAATCTGCTTATCTCAAATTCAACTGATTATTAACTTTAATCCCATCTATAATCTTAATTCCCCTTTGTCATGTAACCTAATATATTCGCAATTTCAGGGATGAGGATAAGGACATCTTTTGGAGATATTATTCTGCCACCACATCTACCAACCCAGTTTTGGGGTGTGTGTGTGTGTGTGTGTGTGTGTGTGTAACATCCTGATGCTCTTAAAGAATCACGATGACTCTTCTGTGTGCTGCTTTTCTTACCATGTGCTCACAAACTTTCCAATTCAAAAATCTACTCTATATTTTTTAGAGATCAACACTATGTTCATTAATGAGACTAATGCTTCATCCTTCTATCTCTCTTGAAAACTGATATAGTGTTTGCTCTTCAGTGCGGAAGGCTCTTCTCTTTTTCTCTGTGGTTTCTTAAAAGCATCAAGATAGGCCTTTGATCATATCTTTAAGGTGTTTCGGCGTCTTGGGATACAGTTCTCCTGAACACAGAAGTTTTCTCATTAAGAACACCTGATGCTCTCTCTCTTCATCTCTCTTGGCTCTGTTTTCTGTTTGCATTGCTTGTTCTGCCCTCTCAGTTTAAAGATGGTAATTCTTGTTAGATCAGTTCACAGGCAAACAAAAGCAGTTTCTACTAACAGAGCAAAAGATTCTCCAAGCAAGGGGCCTAACATGAATCAGAGCTAGGGATCCTCACATTATATATCCCCCCACCCAGTTTATAGGATGTGTTTACCCATGCCATTCACTTTCATCCTCACAGTTCCCTTTCTTATTTTCTTTGCTTGAAAGCAGCTTTATACTCCTTTAGCATTTTTACCAGCTGCATCTCATTTTGGGCTGATCTCATCTGAATACACTTCTGTTTAGCATCTCTCTTTTGCATGTTTAATATTTGTGAATCTTGAAGTGAGAAATGGGGACAGAGAATGTCTACTCCAGGGCTCCCACAAGCAAGCAGTAGCCCACCCAAGGTCACACATGGCCGAGTAGCCTATGGGAGCCAGTCTGCTTGCTCTCAGGGCCCATCCATGCAGTGCCTGGCCAATCTTATCCATCATTATGCCTTCCTTCTTCTATCCCTTCTAGGAGTCCTTTTGAATATAAGCTCATCAGAGAGCCCCATTGGCAGTCACAAAAGCTTCTTTAGATGTGCCTACCTTTATTCACATGGGAATTATTCATGAATATATGATCAGAATTACATTTTTCAGAGTTTCCTATCTCCTTTGAGCTATGTTCCCTTTTAAAGTCTCTGTCCATAGAATGATGCCATTTCTTGGGAGTCATTTCTTTGATGGAAAAATGCATTCTGAAAGCCCAAAGAACACATTTGGCTATATTCAGTCTTCCCTCCTTCAACTATTCTCAATTCTAAAAAATATAGTCATTTTTCCCCCATAATCTTCATCACCTCCACAAGCATCACCTTGCTAATGAGAATTAAGTCCAGTGCAGCAATAGCCTCTACCTGATAGATCAAATTGGCAGTTAAACACAGCAAGGGTAAGTATTTATCTGGTTTTCTGATATTAGCAAAATAAAGCATGTCGCCAACCACTCAACGGTACATATTCCATTGCTAGTTGGGTGACTTCTGTGAACCTTATTTTCTCCATTTATCAAATGGGGGAAATACTTCCCATATCCACTTTTCCCAGGGTTTCTAGAGAACATCAAATAATAATAATGTAAAAATGTCTTGTGAAATGAAAGCTAAATAAACACAGTCTTAAATGACTGTCCCATGGACCGAAGTATACAAGAAAGAACTGCCCAAATAGTAGACAGTAACTGTCTGGATGAGTGAAAGCAACAAAATGGATCCAGGGGTCAGAATAGTCCAGACTTAACAGATTTAACTTCATTAACAGCTTGTAGGTATTCATATCATAACCATTTGTGAGGTCTACAATTCAGGAAAAAAAAGGAAAACTTGGAGAAAGGGATTCAGGTGTTGGGAAATGAAACCTATGCAAAAAAAGAGGAAACTAACTGACAGGCTTCAGCCAGGAAAAGAAATGTTATAAACATGATCCATGCACGCAACTAACACTTAGTTAATGCTTACTACTTGCTAAGTGTGTAAGTCCTGATGGGAGGTATAAAAATGTAAAAGACATGGCCTCTGCTCTCAATGAACCGTTAGTCCGGTAAATACTGATTTTCAAATTCTGAACGTTTATTCAGAAAAGGGTTTTAAGTTCTCACTAAAGGGCAGCCAATTTGTTGAATGCAGAACAGTAAACATGAAAACATGGTTTTTGTTCGCCATATACTCTAATATGTAGAAATACATAAATAACTCATAATGATGCAAAGATTTCCACATCAGTCATGATAGACTAAGCTATCCCACCATGACAAATAACTCCAAAATTTCAGTCACATGAAACAACAAATGTTTGTTTCTCCTTTGTGCTACCTATGCACTTGATATATGGGATACGATTATCAAACCAGGCTTCAGAAGAGTGGGTCTTATTCCCCTGTTTGCTGGAACACAGTATTAATAAGACCAATATTAATATATTTACTATCCATTAATAGAAGGTAAAAAGAAATTTTCCTTAAGGTTTTCCAAGTCAGAGTTTCAGGTTGACCTCCAACAGCTGTAGATGGTCTGTTGTTTGATGGCCTCTTTTTCCATCTTACTCTTCTTAGGCCTCCCCTTCAATCCTGCCATGTGTAGAGCTGGGCTCTTGGAAGCCCACATGGTAGCCTCATACATGCTACTCCTTCTACCTGGAACACAGCCCCTCGCCCCCACTATCATCCACCTACATCTAGTTCTGGGCTAAGTTGGGAGGTATAATTAGACACACACAGACACACACACACACACACGCACACACACAAACACTTTCTCACAAGAAGCTCCAGTCTTAGGAAACCAGAAGAGTTGTATTTCTTTTGTATGGGAAGTTCTAGTATGAATCCACCTGAACAGCACTCATCTAACACATCTGTATTGAGTCCCAGCTGGGTACCAGGCATTATACTGGGCGCCAGAGATTCAATGGTGAGTCACACCAACCTGTTCTCTGCTCTCATAGGACTTAGTGAAGAGGCAAATGTTAGTCAAATAATTACACAAATGGACACTCCAGATTGCAATAAATATCATAAATAAAAAGACTAGTGTTGTAAGTGTGTATGGTGAGGATTCTGGGAATGTTTTCTCAGGAAATGGCATTTGAGCTGAAACCTGAGGGATGAGTCACAGTTAACGGAGAACAGGAAATGAATGGAGTTAGTGGTTTCCAGCCATATAATGGTTAGTCTTGAGTCATGCCATAATAAAACTAATTAAAAAAAAAAAAAACTAAAGAAGTTTAAAAACAGTTTACATTTTAAAAATAATTCCAGACTATCCATATAATTATATCGTTCTCAATTACTTGTATCACATTTCACTTCACTTCTTTCTGTTGGAAATAATGGAGTTACAAGCCGTGTACTCTGAATTGCACGCATCCTCAGATACATTTACTAAGGTTTTTTGTTTTGGTTTGGTTTGGTTTTTTTTGCCTGTGAACATCAACCTCTGACATGTGTCTCCAATGATGAAAGGATGAAAATTAGTAGAGAAGATGACACATCATAGAGAATTACAAGCCAGTGTAACCATTATATGTCAGAGTAAGGCCATACACAGTAGAGAATGTTAAAAATTACAAAATGCAATTTAATAATTTTTACTAGTAATTTTACTAGTAAATAATAATAAAACATTAATTGGTTGATTTTTTAAAAAAAATATCAATAAAAGATGTTTTTAGAAGCAGTGCTGAGGCAAACATATATTTAATGTTGCCACATACATTAAATTAAATTAAATATCACATTGGCTTTTTAAAAAAGTGTCTGCTTTATTTCCTCTGCACATCCCAATCCAGTGTTTCCTACAGGTACACATACATGATGCATTTTATACATATTCACCCCATAACTTGACAGCTGGGAGGATTCTTGCAGTCATTTCTAAAAGCAGACAAAAGGCCGTTGGGTCTGCTTTGCACGATGGTTTGTGAAGACAGAATATCACACACTTCCGTTGATGATTATATAGCTCTATCCATCTGTCTGCCACTGGAGGTTGGGAGACGGAGATACAGCTCCCACCGTCCCTGTAAACAAAAGTAGACCATGCTGTCACCAGTCAGACACGCCAGCTAATTGGAGCTGTCGACAGACACAATATTCTGTGTCAACAGCTCTAGTAACAGTTTGAAACAGCAATGATATGTTGGTTGATGGTGAAGATGACACATATGTCTCTAATAGCATGCTAGAAATCTGACATAACTAGAAAAGAATTACTAAAATGTGATTCCTGGCCTCTGGTTTTCCTGTTCAGACTTACCCATCTCTACAGAGGTTGGAGAGGAGGGAATTGTTGTAACACATCTTTCTCTGTATCATTTCACAGGCTGACAGCTTAATTTGATACTCATAATGTCTAAATTTAAAATTAATCTTGCTAAAAAGATTTGTTTTAACAAGCCTCCAAATCTTAAACTCTTTTGGAAAATTAATAAGAAAAATAAGCAACCTTTATTTGTATCGCTTCCTGGGTTGAGACCAAAATAAAAGGAGACATTTTGTCAATGTACCATTTATATGACTAAGAATTTATATGATCTTCAGGAAAGTAATTTTTGCAGAGTTAAGTGAATACATATGCACATAGATGTGGCTTATTTTTGAACTTCACTTCATGAGAGACAAACTATTCCCCAAACAGAAACAATTTTGGCAAGGTTTTGGGACATAAATGCATACTGTATAATCATCTCTTTGTAAATTGTACCTATTAGAGAAACCTTACATTATGCATTCTATTAACGAAAAGTCAGGAAGTCCCTTGTTGCTTTCCAATAATTTATCTTTTACATAATTTAATCACTTGACTGTCTAGGTTTGAATTTTAGCTTACCTACTTAGTGGGGTGGACAAGTTAGTTAACCTCTCTGTACCTCAATTTTCTCATCTATAAAATGGAGATAGTAACAGCACCTACCACATATAGTTATAAGGATTAAATGGATTGTTACATGAAAAGTGCCCAGGACATGTAAAGTGCCTGGCACATCACATAGTAACCAGCCAACACATATTTTAATTTATTGCTAGCATCATCATTATTATTGATGGTTCATGTCCAAGGACAGCCTTCAATGATTAATGAAAACAAGGATACCTATCAAAAACAGTTCAAATGCCAAATAGACTTGGGAGTCAAACAGACCTGAAATATGAACTCTTGTTCAGACATTTACCAGGCTTTGTGAGCTTGGAAAAGTCACTCAACCTCTCTAAACTTGTTTCCTTCTCTGTAAAAGAGCTAATAATACCTATCTTAACAAGAGAATTTGAAGATTTAAGACAATGTATTTAAAGCACTCACTTCAATGCCCAGCATATTAGGTACTCCATAGATTACAGCAAGAATTATTATTACTACCTTATATTACAGAGCACTTTTATTTTTAGACTAATTATCTCATGTTATCCTCTTATTAATTCTGTGAAGGAAATATGATGATCACATTACGAAGGGAAAAACAGTGCTCAGTGTGGTAAAACAGAGGGCCAGTGAGTATGGAGTTATGATTAAGCCCAGGGATTGAGGCTCTGTTGCCATCTTCCACTCTGAGACCAAGGTGATAGTCACTCTTTCCAATGCCCCTTTGTCAGATGAGCAAACAACTACAACCCTCTTCATTTAACTTTTTCACTCAGACTCCGAAATTTGATGACTCAACCTCATCAGTCTTCTCATATTCCTAGGCCCATTTTTGGATAACTAAACTGAAGCGGCAGCAACACTCTTCACATCACCATCAGCACCACCACCAGCACCACCAACACAAATGCATGTGCACTTGAACTTAATCATCTTGCTCTTTGGAGATATGAGGACAACAGAGAAAAACCTTCCCTGATACGTAACAAAGACACTTTGACAAAAAGTACACCACCAAGAAGTTTCTGTGCAAAAGGCATTTCTGTTTCAGCTAATGGCCTATATCAATAATATGTTATTTTAAAATCTTACTTCTACCCCATTATATAGAAAAAACAATCCTGTGCAACAGAGCTTTGTCTAGTCACTTCTTCATGTCACATTCACTTTCTAATATAAAATCTTTAACCTTCCAATGACTAAGAAGGCAATGGAGCTTTGCCCTCTGAGAGGTGAGGTATGCAGCTGAGCTGTGACCATAAGGCCTGCTTTTTGGAATTAGCTGGGTTCTCTTATGAGAGCATGAAAAGAGCCACACTGCATCTGCTGAAATGAACAAAACCAAAATCACACAGTACTTCCACGGGAAGTAAAGGGTTGTGGCGAATACAGTGACAATTTAACTGATGGGGCTAAAGAAGTTTTTTAATATCAACCTCATTTTTCCCCTAGGCCCCGGGCAGCTTGAAAATATGCTTGGCAGTAAGACATTTGCTTTAACAAATTGCTGTTATTAGAATGACTATGGTGTAAAAGAATCTTCCCTGTATAATTATTAAGACTCTTTCACATTAGTAATATCTTTACTAATTACTCATGTAAGAGTACAGGTGTTCCTCATTTTATTGTACTTTATTTTACTGCATTTTGCAGGTAACGCATTTTTTACAAATTGAAGGTTTGTGGAAACCCTGTGTCAATCAAGTCTACTGGCACCATTTTCTGAACACCACATGCTCACTGTGTGCCTCTGTGTCACATTTCGGTAATTCTCACAATATTTCAAAGTTTTCCATTATTATTATTATATCTTTTATTATGATCTATTATCAGTGGTCTTTGATGTTATTATTGTGATTGCTTTCAGGCACCACCAACCAAGCCCAGATAAGATGGCAAATTTAATTGAGGAATGTTGCGTGTGGTCTGACTGTTCCACTCACCGGCCGCTCCCCCATCTCTCATCTCTCTCTCTCTCCTTAGGCTTCCATATTCCCTGAGACCCAACAATATCTAAACTAGGACAATTAATGACCCTACAATGGCCTCTAAGTGTTCAAGTGAAAGGAAGAGCTGCATGTCTCTCATTTTTAATCAAAAGCTACAAATGATTACACTTAGTAAGGAAGGCATGTCAAAACCAAAAGAGGCCACAGGATAGGCTGCTGGTGCCAAACAGCCAAGTTGTGAATGCAAAGGAAAAGTTCCTGAAGGAAATGAAAAGTGCTATTCCAGTGAACACACAAATGATGAAAGCGAAATAGCCTTCTTACTGATATGGAAAAAGTTTTAATGATCTGAATAGATGAGAAAACCAGCCACAACATGCCCTTAAGCCAAAGCCTAATCCATTCAGTCTCTTCAGTTCTATGAAGGCTCAGACAGGTGAGGAAGCTACAGTAGAAAAGTTAGAAGCCAACAGAAGTAGGAAGGAAGCCATCTCCATAATATAAAAATGCAAAGTGAAGCAGCAAGTGCTGATGTAGAAGCTACAGCAAGTTACCAATAAAAGTGGCTACACTAAACTACAGATTTTTAATGTATACTAAACAGCCTTATATTGGAGGAAGATGCCATCTAGGACTTTTCATAACTAAGGAAAAGTCAATGCTTGGCTTCAAAGTTTCAAAGCACAAGCTGACTCTCTTATTAGGGGCTAATGCAGTTGGTGACTTTAAATTGAAGCTACTGCTCATTCACCATTTAAAAAATCCTAGAGTCTTTAAGAGTTATGATAAATCTACCCTACCTGGGCTCTATAAATGAAACAACAAAGCCTGAATGATAGCACATCTGTTTATAACATGGTTTACTGAATATTTTAAGTCCACTGTTGAGACCTACTGCTGAGGGAAAAAAAAAAAAATTCAAAATGTTACTGCTCATTGACAATACACCTTGTCACCAAAGAGCTTTGATGAAGATGTACAAGGACATTAACACTGTCTTTATGCCTACTAACATAACATTCATTTTGCATCCATGCAGATCAAGGAATAGTTTTGACTTTCAAGTCTTATTCTTTAATAAATACATTTCAAAAAGACTATAAGTGTTATCAATAGGAATTCTTCCAATGGATCTGGGGGAAGTAAATTTAAAACCTTCTGGAAAGGAGTTGCCACTCTAGATGCTATTAAGAACTTGAGAGGAGGTCAAAATATCAACATTAATGGGAGTTTGAAAGAAATTTATTCTGACCCTCATGAATGACTTTGAGGGGCTCAAGACTTCAGTGGAGGAAATCGCTGCAGATGCCGTGGAAATGACAAGAGAACTAGGATGAGAAGTGGAGCCTGAATATATGACTGAATTGCTGCAATCTAATAATAAAACTTTAACACAAGGAGTTGCTTCTTGCAGACGAACAAAAAAAAAGTGGTTTCTTGAGATGAGATCTATTCCTGGTAAAGATGCTGTGAACATTGTTGAAATGACAGTAAAGGATTTAAAATATTACATTAACTTAGTTGATAAGGCAGAGACAGGCTGTGAAAGGTCTTACCCCCATTTTGAAGTTTTACTGTGGGTAAAATGCTATTCAACAGCATCACATCTAACAGAGAAAGTTTTTGTGAAAGGAAGAGTCAATCGATATGGCAAACTTCATTGCTGTCTTATTTTAAGAAATTGCTGCAGCCACCCCAACTTCCAGCAGCCATCAACATCAAGTCAAGACCTTGGACCAACAAAAAAAGAGTATGACTCATTGATGGCGCAGATGATTGTAAGCACATTTTAGCAGAAAAACCTATTTTTTAATTAAGGTATTTACATTTTTAAGGCATAATTTTATTGCATAGTTAAGAGATAATAGTGCAGATATAACTTTTATATGCTTTTATGGTGGTGGTCAGGAACTGAACCCTGAATCTCTCTGAGGTATTCCTGTAGCTAAATATTCATAAGCCTTAACAAATTGTCTTGCTTTTCTCTACATAATCTCTAATTGAAGAATCAATCCAAGATAAATGACTTTTCAGGTAATGAGACAGAGGTGCACATTGCACAACACTAGAAGGTTCCACCCAATAGAACACTGTGTAATTGACACCACCTGGAGTTGTGCAGTACACAACCTGCACAGCTGCATGAAAGTCACTGAGAATGAGAAATCTCAGTGGAATAAACTTACTTCATATAATACAGAGTATTTCACTCATATACAAAGGAAAAAGAATAAACCAGGCTATAATTACGTTTAAGAAATGGTTTGATAATTTTTAAATAATGCTTTTGTTGTTTTTGACGTAACTCACTGTAAACATTGTAGAAAGTACAAACAAGTGGGTAGAACGTATCAGAGATTATCACCTTGTTAATGGTAACACTTCCTCCTGGTCCATGTATATGCATGTATGTGCAGTGGCTCATGCCTGTAAATCCCAGCACTTTGGGTGGCTGAGGTGGGCAGATCACAAGGTCAGGAGTTCGAGACCAGCCTGACCAACATGGTGAAATCCCGTCTTTACTAAAAATACAAAACTTGGCTGGGTTTGGTGGCATGTGCCTGTAATCCCAGCTACTCAGGAGGCTGAGGCAGGAGAATCACTTGAACCCAGGAGGCTGAGGTTCCAGTGAGCCAAGATCGCTCCACTGCACTCCAGCCTGGGTGACAGAGTGAGACCCCATCTCAAAATAATAATAAGAAGAAGATCTCTCTCTCTCTCTCTCTCTCTCTCTTAATACTTGATTATCTGCTCCCCAACCTACTTTTTAAAAACTTAGTATGATATAGCATTTCTCAAACTTGCCTATGGAATAAAATAATCTGAAGAACATATTAGTAAAATGGAGTGAGGGTAAATGTGACATGGTGCTTGATGAAACCAGTTAATGGGAGAAAGATCTGCTATTAGATAGCTGCAGTCACCAATATGACAATGACACAATAGTACAGATGACAATAATTACTCATTCGGTATTCATTCCTTCTTTCCTTCAACAAATATTTATTGAGGACCAACTGGGTTCCAGACACTGTTCCAGGTAACAGGAGCAGGAATGAACAAAACAGACAAAATCACTGCTTCTTGAGACTACATTCTAGTGGGGGAGATGGATTACAAGCAAAATAAATTAAGTAAAATCTTTTAAAATGTTAGTGGTAAGTGCTGAGGGAGGAAAAAATGTAAGCATGGAAGAAAAATATTAAAAATGGAGATTGAAATCTTATTAGCATTTCCAGGGAAGATTCCACTGAGAAAATGACTTATGAGCAAATACCTGAAGAAAGTGGACCTAGCAATATGGATACCTGGGGGAAGAGTATCTCAAGAAGAGGTCATGGAAAGAGCAAATTTCCTGGGGCAGGATTGTGCCTGGTTGTTAAAAGAATCATCAGGAAGCTGGTGTGGTAGGGAGAGATGAGGTAGTTTTCTATGCCATCAGAAAGAGGTTTTGGAGCCGGGGGTGGTGGCTCATGCCTGTAATCCCAACAATTTGGAAGGCCTAGTCAGGTGCATCGCTTGAGCCCAGGAGTTTGAGACCAGCCTGGACAACACAGGGAGATCTCATCTCTATAAAAAATAAAAAATTTAGCCGAGTGTGATGGCACACACCTGTGGTTCCAGCTGAGGTAGGAGGATCACTTGAGCCCAGGAGATCAAGGCTGCAGTGAGTTGTCATTGGGCCACTGCATTCCAGCTCAGGCAAGAAAGTGAGTCTTTGTCTCTAAATAAATAAATAAATAAATAAAGTTTTGAGTTTTACCTTAAATGAACTACAGAATTTTGAGTGGAGAAGTTACAAGCTTTCAAGTAGAGGTGTAACATCATTTGACTTACACTGTAACAGTAACACTCTGTTTTGAGAATTGACAGGAGAACTGGCAAGGGTGGAAGAAGGAGCGCTATGACTTGAATATGGGTGTTACTCAAAATTCATATGTTGGAAATTAAACCTCAAGGTGATGGTATTAAGAGGTGGAACAATCTACTTATTTGACAAAGGTCTAATATCCAGAAGGTGCAAGGAACTTAAAAAAACTTACAAGAAAAAACAACCTCATCAAAAAGTGGGCAAAGGATATGAACAGACACTTCTCAAAAGAAGACATTTATGTGGCCAAGAAACATATGGAAAAAGCTCATCATCACTGATCGTTAGAGAAATGCAAATCAAAACCACAATGAGATACCACATCAGGCCAGTCAGAATGACGATTATTAAAAAGTCAAGAAACAATAGATGCTGGCGATGCTGTGGACAAATAGGAATAGTTTTCCACTGTTGGTGGGAATGTAAGTTAGTTCAACCATTGTGGATGACAGTGTGGTGATTCCTCAAAGATCTAGAACCAGAAACACCATTTGACCCAGCAATCCCATTGCTAGGTATACGCTCAAAGGAATATAAATCATTATACTATAAAAACACCTGCACACATATGTTTACTGCAGCACTATTTACAAAATAGTCAATGATACCATACCATTGATGGGCATTAGGGTCAGCCTAGGTGAAGCTCTGATTTAAAAAAAAAAAAAAAAAAGTCAACAATCAGATTGTAGCAAAGACTTGGAACCAACCCAAATGCCCATCAATGGTAGACTGGATAAAGAAAATGTTGTACATAAACACCATGGAATACTATGCAGCTATAAAAAAGAATGAGATCGTGTCCTTTGCAGGAACGTAGATGAAGTTGGAAACCATCATTCTCAGCAAACTAACACAGGGACAGAAAACCAAACACCACATGTTCTCTCATAAGTGGGAGTTGAACAATGAGAATACCTGGGCTCAGGGAAGGGAACAACACACACTGGGGCCTCTCAAGGGGTGGGGGACAAGGGGAGGGAAAGCATTAGGACAAATACCTAATGCATGCAGGGCTTAAAAGCTAGATGATGGGTTGGTAGGTGCAGCAAACCACCATGGCACATGTATTCCTATGTAACAAACTTCACATTCTGCACATGTATCCTGGAACTTAAAGTAAAACAAAAAACAAAAATTAAAAATTTTAAAAATAAGATAAAATAAAATTAAAAATATATTTTAAAAAGTGGTGGAGCTGTCAGGAAGTGATTAGGCCATGAGGGCTCTGCCCTTATGGATGGAATTAGAGTGCTTTTAAAAGGGCTTGAGGAAGTGATTTAATCCTTTCTGCTCTTTATCCTTCCACCCTTCTACCATGTGATAACACAGAAATCTATGGAGCAGAAAGTGGGCCCTCACCAGAACCAAATATCCTGGCACCTTGATCTTGGACTTCCCAGCCTCCAGAACTGTGAGAAACAAATATCTATTATTTATAAATTACCCAATCTAAGGCATTTTGTGATAGCAGCAGGAAGGGACTAAGCCAGGGAGAACTGGAGGTGAAGGGGGATGGCAGAAACAGAGAGACTAGTTAGAAGATTATTTGCAATAAAACTGTGTGAGAGATCATGATGACTTACTTGTGCAGGATGGTGGCAGTGGAGGTGGTAAGAAGTAGATGAATGTTGGATCTTTTTTAAAGATCAACCCAAGAGAATTTGCTCACAGATCAGATGTGGGGTGGGAGAAAAAGAAAAGTTAGGGATGACACTGAGGATTTTATCTTGAACAACTAAAATGAGGTTGCTATTAGTTGAGACGATGTGTATAGGAGGAGGCGGTTTGGAAGGGATGAACAGGAATCTGTTATATGCAAGTCTAGTGTGAGATGCCTGTTAGACATCTAGGTGGAGATTTCAATCAGGCAGTTGAATACATGGATCTGGAATCCAAGGGGATTGGTCAGGACTGAATAGACACATTTGGGAGCCAACAACATGTGGATGGTATGTAAGGCCATTGGGCTTCAGGAGATCACAAGAATGAACTTAGAAACAATGACCAAGGAGGACATACTAACATTAGAGTAGAGTCAAAAACTAAGTTGTAAAGTAAGAAACAAAGAAAGGCATTTTCCTTGCGTGTGTGGGTTTGCTGGCCAACATGTGCATCCATTTTAGCGTGTTTCTCAGAGGTATTAGCAAGGCTGTGTGCTGCAGTGTAGGTCGCTAGTCTGATTTCTATGGTCTCCACAGGGCCCAGCATAGGGATACAGTAAGCATTAAAAAATTGAATGAGTTGGAATAAACATATACATTTGTGACTTAACTTTCACTCTTTCTACCTGAAATTCCTACACTTCAAGTCTTGGAATTCAAAACAGTTGTTGGTAAAATCATTCTAGGGCAATGACATTTACATAAACCAGAATATTAAAATGTAAAATAATCAGATATTTTCATTAGGATCTCTGGAGATTTAGCAGCTGCTACAATCTGATTGTCGACTATTTTTTTTTTTAATCAGAGCTTCACCTAGGCTTCACCCTAAATGACTAATGATCAGATTTTTAGAAGCTTGTTAAATGAATTATATATATGTATAGTATATATATAATTATATATAATATATAATATATTTAAAAGTATATGTGACCTAAAATAAAATAGAAATATTTATGCCTGCATATAAAAATGAATATTAAGAGACTGTATTTCTTAATTGATAAATGAAAAAAAATTCAAAAAAGACAGACTATATTACAAAAATGAGATTCAAAATAAGCATCATTTGTGGAGCACTGATTGGGATCACAAAAAACAAAATGTATTTAGTTCAAAGCCAACAAATTGAATGGTTCTACAGTAACAGAAAAAGCGTAGTTGTAACCAGGATGGTATCCCACTAGATAATCTACAGCTTCAGCTGGTCCAGAAATGACCACTCTTACTCTAGGTTTCGTGTGTAAGTTGTACTCCTGGGAAGAAACAAGAGAGAAAAAACTTAATTGAAAGGATAATAATAAAGAAAGTAAAAAACAAATCAATGGTGGTAGAAACCTTGTAATCTGTTTCAGTATAAGTTTACTGATTCTTTTTTCATTGCCATGTGTTAAGTTACTATAAAATTGATATATTAGACACATAAAGAGCGTAACAGATTACATTTGGAAACAATATTTAAATGTTTGTGGAATTATGTTAAATTATTTTTACTGAATTTTTAAAATAAATGTATTTTTTAGAAATACATGCTTAGAAATACTTAGAAAACATATTCCAAAGTAAAAATCAATTAAGTTAGACAAAGCAAAAACAATAGTGAGTATTTTGTCTCCATCTACAAACCTTCCTACGTCATTAGGTTCAAAAGCACATATTTACATGGAAAGGGTTACGTGTGCATTTTTAGCATAAGTATTCATTCATGATGTCACAAGATCAGAGCAGAGATTCCAACAAAACGATTTTCTCCCCTGGAGCTGTGCAGCAGGTTCCAGAAGGCCCCAGGAGGAATCAGCATAAACACTGTGACCGTTATTTACCCTAACTGGGACTTCAGCAGCTGGGCTGTTTGCATGATATGCAAATGGGCACATCATTCAAGGAAGAAAGGATGAATGCTCTGGCACTTGCAGGGCAAACATTAACTGCTATGGGAAGAGGGCCAGCAAAAGAGAAACCAGACAGAAGCAAGTGGGTGGTAAGGGGCAGGACAAGAAACATCTTCCAAAGAAGCAAAATGCAGAAGGCAGACACTGCTTACTGGGAACCGTTCAGCCTTCTCCGCCTCGGTAAACAACAGACGGGTGTGTGCTGCAGCCCTTCTCCTGCAGAAACAGTGAATTTCCTCTCTACCCAATTTCTTCCTTTGGGTCAAATTTGTAAAATACTTTATATGTGGAAAATTACTGAGAGATACAGAGGGAACAAATTAGCTGGAACAGCAAAAGCTCTGGGAGCTAAGAGGAGACCGACTGACAGGAAAAAAAAAATGTCTGAAGTCAGGCAGACCTGGGCATGAATCTCAGTTCTAAAATTTATCAGCTATGGATATTGAGCAAGATTCTCAGTTTCTCTGTCTCAGTTTTCTTATCTGTAAAATGGATATAATAATACTATCTCATAGTAGGACCACTGTAAAATTTAGTAAATCTCTTTTGCATAAAGTGCCCCTTGCCAACATGACAGCAACTGGTTAGTATCATCGGAGCTGGGACTTGATTTATTCAGGCTCTCCATCCCAAAGTGCAGCAGTCTGTGGGAGTCTAGAGACAATAGAGATTGTGGGAACCCCAAAGAAGCAAAGAACCCCTGTGGCCACGCTACTTCTTAAAGGCTGCTCAATTCAACAAGGAATATTTACATAGTTCAAAAGTAAGTCTACTTCCAAACACATTAAAACCTGTGGGTGAAATCTACTTTTTAAATATTTCAGCACAATCAAGCCCATTAGGAACTTACAGGCTCTGATGAACTTACTGCTTCAATTGCATGCATATGTAGAGTGTGAAGCAGAAGAATATCACTAGAATGAAGACCAACACCACCTATGGGCATTCCTTTTCATTCAAGAGTAAACCTCACTGAATTGCTTACTTACAACTCCCTGTTCATCTTTACGTTTTTTGTAGCTTTAAATAATATATTACTTAGTTTTGCAAGTTTTCATAATTTAAATAAATGGATTCATGCTGCTTGTATTTTTGTGAGAGTTTTTTTTTTGCTCAATGTTAGGTTTTCAAATTCATGTTATATATATCATCTATTTTAATTGCTATATAATATTCCTTTATGTGAATATTCCACAATGTATTATTCAATCTTTTGTTGATGTACAGCTAAGGACTTTTAAAAAAATGTTGTGTTGTGTTGTGTTTTTGTTTTTTCCCATTACAAGTTATACTGCTACAAGCATTCTTGTGCATGTCTCCTGTTTTTTGTTATTCCGTGATGTACATGTTGAGCGGAATTGCTGGACTGTAAGGTATTTAATTCAACGAGTTTTTTTCTGAGTGTCAGGCAGTATTTTATACTCTAAGCGCACATCCATAAAAAGAACAGGCAGGAGTCTCTGACTTCAATGTGCTTATGTACTAGTAAAGGAAATAGGTAAAATAAATATGTAAATTATATCTGTTGGAAAGTGTTAAGTTTTATGGAGAAAAATTAAGTTGGGAGGAAATAGGAAGTTTCTAGGCAGTTTCTAATTTTACATAGGATGGTCAGGAAGAGTAACATGGTGAGCACGTGACATGTGAACAAAAACTTGAAGTAGATGAGGCAGAAGTCATGTGGATATCAGAGGAAGAGTGTTCCACAGTGTGCACATTTTAAATTTTATTGGATAATGCAAAATAGTTTTTCAAAATGATTTTTACCACTTTGGGCTCCCACCTGCAGGGTATAAGAGTTCCTGAAGCTCCAGATCCTTGCAAATCTTTGACGTTGTTAGATATTTTATATTCTGCAAATCTGACAAGTAACACTTGGATGTATTGTGATTTTGAATTTTCTAACTACTAAGAAGTTTGAGCATCTTTTCAAATGTCTATTGGTCATTTCTATTTCCATGTTTATGTGGTATCTCTTCAAATCTGTTTTTATATTAATATTATGTTTTTGTCTTATGAATTTCTAGTTCCTCTGTGTGTTTTGTACTATTAATCTTTTGTCAGTCATATGTGTTACAAATATCCCTTCTCACTTTGTGGCTTGTTATTTCACTTCATTTTTTGTGCATTTTGATGAACATAGTACCTTAATCTTCATATAGTTGAATCTCTTTATTGTGGTTAGTGGCATTTGTCTAATTTTGAAAAATATTTCCCTATTCTGAGATCAGAAAGATTTCTCCTATAGTTTCTTATGAAAGGTTTTTTCACCCATAAGTATATGTGTAATTTTTTATGTATGTATGAAGTATGGTTCAATTTAATTGTTTCATGTGAATTGTCACAGCACCATATATTGAAAAGTCCATCATTTTTCCACTTAACTGTAATACAAGTTTTATAACAAATCAAGTTTCCAAATGTGTTATTCTTTTTTTCCCTGGCTCTCTATTCTGTACCATTGATCTATTTGTCCAGTGCTATGTCAATACCATACTTCCTGATTGCTATAACTTTTTTAAAATCCTAGAACCGTTGGTAGGGCAAATCTCTTCACCGTACATAGTCTTCTCTTCAGGAGCATCTTGAGTATTCTGGACCTTTGTTCTTCCATATGATTTTAAAAACCAGTTTGATAAATTCTACAGGAAAAAATAGTTGGAACTTTTTGTCTGAATTTCTAGAAATCAGAATTTACAAATCAATTCAAAGCGAAACGACATCTTTGAAACCTTGAGTCTTCCTACACATAAGCTCAGTGTATTTCTCCCTGTCTTTGAATCAAGTTGTATTCATTTATTTGTTTTCTGATTTTATTGTATATTATATTTTAACATTTTCTGCTTAATAAAATGTGGTTTTTCTTTGTAGATTGATTTTTATATCTACCAAAATCTATGTCTAATCTAGTTTTTCCTATTTATCTGTAGATTCTTCTGGGTCTTCTACTAGCCAGTCATACCAATTGCAAATAAAAAAAGTTTCGTTTCATCCTTTTCATCTTTTATATATTATTTACTTTATCACAGCTTATATAACCTTCAGTATAATTTTAATTAAATCAATGCTATTTAGGCATTTCTCTTATTTCTGATATTAAAGGGAAAGCTTTTAGTTCGACATTAAGTGTGGCAGTGCCTGTAGAACTTTTATAGATATCCCTTTTTAGGTTGAGAAACTTCTTTTTCTAATTTGCTAAGAATTTTTATTGCAAATTTTATAAAATATTTTGTAAAATATTTTTGAGATAATCATATACTTTTCCTCTTTAATTTGTTAACATGGTGAATTACATTAATTAACTTAGTGACAAAGCAATCTTAAATTTCTAGAATAAAACCAACTTAATCATAATGTATTATCGTTTTACATTGCTAGATTTATTATTTATATTGTTAGATTTATTATTTTATTTAGGATTTTTACCTCTGTTTCTGAATGAGTTTAGCCTACAATTCCCCATTTTCAGGTCTTAGTATAAATTTATGTTAACTTCATAAAATGAGTTGATGAATGTTCCTGCTTTTTCTTACTCTGGAATAATTTGAAGAAGATCGGATTTATATGTTCTTTACAAATGTTTAATCGAACTTTCCAGTAAAACTACCTGACCTGTGTTTTCTTTGTGGAAAGATTTTCATTACTGATTCCATTTCTTTGATTTTGTTGGATTACTCAGTATCCCTTTGTTTTGAGTCAGGGAAATTATATTTTCCTTAAAGCTTTTCCACTTTAAATAATAAATTTCCAAATTAATTAGTAGAGAACATTTTCGTAATGGTCTCTTATTGTTTAAATCTTTGAAGAAACTATAATTTTATTCTCTTATTAATTCTCTCTCTCTCTCTCTTTTTTTTTTTTTTTTTGAGACAGAGTCTCGCTCTGTCGCCCAGGCAGGAGTGCAGTGGCACAATCTCGGCTCACAGCAAGCTCCGCCTCCCAGGTTCACGCCATTCTCCTGCCTCAGCCTCCCGAGTAGCTGGGACTACAGGCGCCCGCCACCACGCCCCGCTAATTTTTTGTATTTTTAGTAGAGACGAGTTTTCATCGTGTTAGCCAGGATGGTCTCCATCTCCTCACCTGGTGATCCACCCGCCTCGGCCTCCCAAAGTGCTGGGATTACAGGCGTGAGCCACCGTGCCCGGCCCCCTTATTCATTCTTTTTTTTTTTTTAATTTCACACATTGTATCTTCCTTTTTATCTTGACTGGTTCTCCTTTAGGTAGCTTTTATTAGTCCTCTCTACTGTATATTTGTTTTTAAATATATTAAATTTTTAAAAATGTTTAAAAAACTTTATTTTTAATTTGTATGGGTACATAGTATGTGTATATATTTATAGGATATGTGAGATATTTTGATATAGCCATACAGTGCATAATAACCACATCAGGGTAAATGGGGGTATCCATCACCTCAAGCATTTATCATTTCTTTGTGTTACAAACATTTAAATTATACTCTTTTAGTTATTTCAAAGTGTACTATAAATTATTGTTGACTATAATCACCCTGTTGTGCTATAAAATACTAGATCTTATTTACTGTATTTAACTATATCTTTGTACCCACTAACCATCCCCACTCTCCCCACCACTGCCTTTCCCAGTCTCTGTTAATGATCATTCTACTCTCCGTCTCCATGAGTTCAAGTTTTAATTTTTAGCTCCCACAAATGAGGGACAATTTCATTAAATTTCTGCTCTTATTCTTACTATTTATTTCCTTCTGCTTTCTTTGATTTCATTCTAATTTTTTTCTAACTTCCCAAGTTAGTTACCTATTAATATTTTTCCCTTCCCCCAATATAAATAGTTTAATGCTAATAATTTCCCTTTAGACTACCAAAATTTTGTATTGTATTTTTATTACTCTTTAGTTCTAAGTTTCTCTAATTTTTCTTTAAATTTCTTCTCTTATCTGAATAGTATATAGAACATGTTTCTTACCTTAAAAACTCATGAGGATTTTCTGGTTTTTAACTGCTTACTTAATTCTACTGTGCCCAGAGAATATCTCTTATATCATACTAATCTTCAGAATTTGATGAACTAGTTTTATGAACAAATGTTTGGTTTCCTTGGATACTTTGAGTATATATGATTGAAAAGACTACACATTTCCCATTTGTTGGGTATAATGTTCTACATATACCCATTGGGAAGAGCTTCTTATTTACACTATTCTAATTTTCCATAGTCATCTTTTTGGTCTATTTAATCTATTAATCTATTAATTACTCAGAACAGTAAATCTTTTCTTCAACTGTGATGATGAATTTATATCTTCTTGCAATTTTATCGTTTTACTTTATATATTTTGAGGATATAGTATTAAATGTATCCAATTTTTAAAATATGATTATCTTCCTCTTTAATTGACATTATGAACATTTAGCATAATGAAGTTGTCCTCTTTATCTCAAGTTTCTCTATTTTTGCTGTAAAGTTTTACTGGATATTGCTATGTTTTGCCTGCTTACTTTTGGTTTTGCAGAGAGTTTCATTTTCAATCCCTTCTTTTAACTTTTAACTTTTTGGTATCCTTATGCTTAAAGGGGTTTTATAAACATCATACAGTTAAGAATTTTTTAAAATCCAGCTTGACAATTTTTAGATTGGTATATTTAGTTTATATTGCTGATATATTTGGGTTTATTTCTACTGTGTTATTTATGCTTATTTTTCTTGCTTTTTAAGTTTCTTTTTATTATTTCTTTACACTTTTATGTTAGGTATTTTTCTCTTTCCATTTTTTTTCTCTACTAATTTAGATGTTGCATACTTTATTTCTATTCATTTAGGGATTATCCCAATTAAGTAAACACATATGCTAACTTTTATCAAAGCCTACAGTTAATACCTCATCTTCAGGCTGGGCATGGTGGCTCACGCCTGTAATCCCAGCACTTTGGGAGGCCGAGGCGGGCGATTCACGAGTCAGGAGATCGAGATCATACTGGCCAACATGGTGAAACCCTGTCTCTACTAAACATACCAAAAATTAGCCGGGCGTGGTGGCGGGCACCTGTAGTCCCAGCTACTCGGGAGGCTAAGGCAGGAGAATAGCATGAACCCAAGAGACAGAGCTTGCAGTGAGCCAAGATCGCGCCACTGCACTCCAGCCTGGGCCACAGAGCGAGACTCAGTCTCAAAATAAATAAATAAATAAATACATCATCTTCTTAAACTATCTAACCATATAGTTATATACTCATTTTCAACTAGATAACCATGTAAACCATAGAACGTTATATCCAGTAACTACTTCTCAATGTTCTTACTGCCCTCTTTTTAGTTCTACTTTTTAACCTTATAAATTTTATCATTCTTGTCTTACAGTCAACTTTTGCTTAAGTTTACTTATTATTTACCCCTTCTAAAAAATCTTTATTGCATCCCAAATTTCCCCACCTGGGATGACTTTCCTCCTGCCTGAGGTATATTCTTTAGATGTCAAACTCATTGAATATGTATTTGTTTGAAATTTGTTTTCATCCTTTTTTCTGGAAAATTATTTTCAGAGAGTATACAATTCCTGGTTTTCTGAACACCTTGACAGTACCATTCCACTGTTTTTCTGGCTTTCATTGTTGTTTCTGAGAAGTTGGTCACAGTCTAATTGTTTTGCCCCCTCTTTTGTCTCTAGCTGACCTTAAGATACTCTTTTTGTTTTCATTATTCTACTGTTTCACTAAGATGAGTGTAGAGAGAAATTACTTTTTTTTTCTTTTTTTAGACAGGCTCACACTCTGTTGCTCAGGCTGGAGCGCAGTGGCACAATGATGGCTCACTGTATGTAGCCTTGACCCTCCCGGACTCAAGCGATCCTCCTGCCTCAACCTCTGAGTAGCTGGGACTACAGGTGAGTACTGCTACACTCAGACAATTTTCTTATTTTTTTTCTTTTTTTTTGTAGAGATGGGGTCTCACTATGTTGTCCAGGATGGTTTTGAACTCCTAGGCTCAAGTAATCCTTCCACTTTGGCCTCCCAAAGTGCTGGGATTATAGACAGGAGCCATTGTGCCTGGTCCTGAATTATTTTTAATTATTATTCTTGGAATTCTTTAAAATTTCCATATCTAAGAAGTGTGTTTCTTATTTTCTGGAAAATGTTCAGTCATCATTTCTTCATATGTTGCTTCTCCCATGCATTCTCTCTCTTTTCTTCTGAAACTCTACCTACATGTTTCTTAACTATTCATTTTTTAAAATTTCTCTGTGTGTTGCATTCTACATAATTTCTGTCTTCCCGTGTCTAATCTACTATCAATGCCATCCATTGAATTTGTCATTTCAATTACTATGTCTAAGTCTTTTAAAATTTGTTTGAAAAATTTTTAGTTTCTTGCACCTTACCCCTAATTATATTCTCTTGGTTTATTCCTTTAAATACATAAAACATATTTATTTGACAGTATGTGAAATACAATTATGAGAAAAAAAATATTTCCAATTAAATATTGGAAAGCCTTTGCAGATCTATCTCTGTTGGCTTATGTTCATAGTGTATTGTTTTCACAGGTATTATTTGACTTTTTTATTATCAGCTCACATTTATTGAAAGTTCAATATACATGGGAATTATTTGGGTCTGAGTTTTAAGCGAGTTTCTCCAGATTTGTGTCTTCTGTCCTAGACACATGAGCATAGCTCACCTAGGACCCCTTTATACCTAATTATTGGCTTTAGATTTTCAGCACACCCAGATAGCATGTTTTGGGGCCGCAAACCTAGGTGAGGACTCACTGATGACTGAGAATACTCAAGAAATATTTTTATTCTTTTCCCACCAGCAAGACTTGAAAGAGGCCATTTTTCTTATTTCCTCTAGGAAGACAGGTTTTTCTTTTTCACCCTTACTTGGAGGCTATGACCCTTTGGGGGTTTAGCTTTATGTTGGAGGTCCCCTGATTAAATTCCCCTCCTTAGGAAGGACCTATGTTTTACCTCCTGTCAGCAGTATGAAAGCTGACACTCAAAGTCACTGACGTTCAACCAGCTTCAGGGCAGTGTGTGAAGATGCTTCAGTGTGCTCAGCTTGCCACTCTGGGTTCCTACTTTCATTCAGTATTTGACCTCTCAGGAATCCTTATCTTCTTGCCAACACATCAGTGCCTTTAAAAAGATTCTTTATGTATATTACATGGTACTTATCCAGTTTTCTTTAGCAAGAGAGTCAGCCAGCGCTTCCAGCTGGCCATGCCACTAGTCATAGAAGTTATAATAACTATTCACCAAGTAGGAGATTAAATCTGTCCTTCAGCACTTTAAAACCAGTCACATGCTTCTCTTCCTTAATTCTGTGTTAAATAGTTTTACCTAAATATATCAAAATGTATTAAGGCAGATGTCAGTCTCCCCAGTTTGTGTTACAGGGAATCCTGTAGTGGCTTTATTATTTATTCATTATCTGGATACTTCCATGTTGCCCAAATTGAAACAAGTTTTGAACCTCTGAAATAAAGCTTACTAAAGGTTTTATCACCATTTTAGCCTTTAATTACTTGGACAAACTTACCCCTCTTTAGAATTAATATCAAGCTAATAGATGCCTGAAATTGAGCTGATCTTCTAGATCAAGGTTCTCCAAAATGAGATGGGCATATCTCTGGGGGTACAAAAGATGATTCACTGGGCTATAGGAAGAAATTACTAGCTTTTTTTTTTTTTTTTTTTTTTTTTTTTTTTTTTTTTTGACGGAGTTTTGCTGTTGTTGTCCAGACTGGAATGCAATGGCATGATCTCTGCTCACTGCAACCTCCACCTCCTGGGTTCAAGGGAGTCTCCTGCCTCAGCCTCCCACATAGCTGAGATTACAGGCATGCGCCACCACGCCCAGTTAATTTTGTATTTTTAGTAGAAACAGGGTGTCTCCATGTTGGTCAGGCTGGTCTCGAACTCCCGACCTCAGGTGATCCGCCCACCTTGGCCTCCCAAAGTGCTGGAATTACAGGCATGAACCACCATGCCCGGCCTACCAGTACTTTTATTACAAAAATGTTTATCTTAAAAGTCAAAAGGAATTAATATTTACAAGTGTTTAACATAGGAGTTGACAGTTATTCTTACTTGGCCCGCATGCTCTGAGGGAAGAGGGCATGTGTGATCCCCCACAGGGTGAAGGGATCAACAGTGGTGCCCTCTCTTTCCTCCTTTGTCACACTACAACTTACTGGAGTGTGTCCCCAGTTCAGTGCATTTCCAGACTATATTTTCTAGTTTATGCTCATGCTTTTGAAATGAGCACCTGGCTTTTTAAATTTTTCTACAAAGATGCTGTGAGAATCAAAGAGAATATTAATTATGCAAGCACATATAAACAACAAGAAAATGGCAGAGATGACACTTCTTCCACTCCTAATATAAGCTCTTTGTTCACCACATTACAGAGAAAAAATTAACGATCTTATCATATCTGACAAGACAGTGTCCCCCCTCAAAAAAAATTATCGAGGAGTTTTTTTTTGAAGTATCAATTTATATCCACTGTGATTAATGAATTGTCTTGCCTCAAATGTGAATTTTGCCCTAAGATATTAGCTAGTGATAGTTGCATACGTATGTTATACGTAGGAAATAAATATAAGCGTATTGGGGATACACAGTTAACAATTGCTTATTGTTTGGAAAGACTTGAAACCTACCACCCAGGAACCCCCTCAAAAGATTTTGCCTTCACATAATTATTTCCTCTACGATTATTGTAATTTATATAGGTACTGTGTTTTAGGTAATTCACTCTTTGTCCTGTAGAATGATTCATTTGGACAAATTCATTCCATGTACAAGCAACAACCAACACTTCCTTTCCACTTTCAATTGTTTGGCTAGCTTTACTTTATTTTCAAACCTCACCTTATGAACGCTTTCCACAATCCCATTGCTCTTGCATTTAGTTGGACATTGCGGGGTAAATAGTTCTGCTAAAACATCTCAAAGCCATGCACAAACATTGTGAATCATCGACTAAGATAAATAAAGTATGCTGCTTTCACAGAGCCATTAATGCCATCAGAGTTGAAATCCCCACATCTGCAGCATGGCTTGGTTCCTGTCTGTGAATGTTTTTAGATTGGAAATTCTTAAGCAAAGCACTTTATATATATCCAAAGACATCTGAGGATCTTTGAAAAAAATATATATTTATAGATATAATGTAACTTCCATGGCCAAACCTAATTGCTGAAGATTTATTTTTTAGCTTATAATAATCATCCCTGTCTTCCCAACCTCTGTGAGGAAAACAGAAAAGTCTGTAGAAAACTAACCAGAATCAGAGCAAGAAAGGCTGTCCCTGTCAGCTGCCTTTGTCTCCCTCTTTTTGTGTACAATGTAAGTTACTCCTGGTTTTCAAGAGAGCAAGGATTATTTATCTTGGACCAAGCAAACTTATCTCATTATCTCCTGAATCTCCTCATCACTGTTACCTATTCTCTTTCCATCATGTTGTATTGTCGTGTCCTAGCGTCTTAAAACCTTTTTGTCTATTGATTGCCTGATATAATACTAATATATTACCTGCAAAAGAAAATACACGTGAAAGATAGATATAAAGAATAAAGTTAAAACAAACTAAAAATGAAAGAACCACTACTTCATCACTGTGAATATCCCTGGGGTACACAGAGACCACTTTAGCAGTCACTGGTGGACAGAGCTCTAGTGACTCAAAGAAAAATTTCTGGCTTCTTTTACCTTTTGCACTGACTGAGTTGTGGAGGGGGTGGGGGAGGGGGGCAGATAACCATAAGCAACAGACACAAATAAAATGAATTAAGAAGAGCTTGCAAAGGGGCTGAGCACAGTGGCTCACACCTGTAATCCAAGTCCTTTGGGAGGCCAAGGTGGGAGGATTCCTTGAGCCCAGGAGTTCGAGGCTGCACTGAGCCATGATGATGCTCTAGCCTGGGTGACAGACCAAGACCCTGCCTCTAAAAAACTAAAAACAAAACAAAACAAAAAGAGCTTGCAAAGCATAGGGAAATGGTAAATGGAGGCAGAGTACTTTGTATCAAACTAAAGAATAATCTCAAATTTCCCTAGAAGTGAACCTTGAAGGATATCCATGCTAATCACCCATCTGCTTCTTAACTACTCCCAACAAATGCTTTTCAAGTGTTTTCACTAGTATATGAGAAATTTCCTAAGTGTTCAACATCATGAAACCAAAAGCAGTTCTTTACAGGCTTGCTGTCATTACTAATGTACTTTTCTATAAGGTCTCTAAGACTTAAATTAGGCTAATGGGTTGTGATCCAAGAAAAATACAACAGTCCATAATGCATAATACATTGCAGTCATTAATTAATATTTATTGAATGTCCACTGGCTGCATAAAGCTACCTGAAGGCATAATGATTATTAAAGATTCTGACTATGAGAGAAGGCAATGGCAAAAGGGGTATGTAGGAAGAAAACAATATACACAGAGAACATAAAGAAGAAACTATTTTCCTGTTAATGTCTCTTTTATATAATTGCTCCATCTCCGGCTCACTGGTGCTTGGCCCCCACTGTCCCCATGCATGGGCAAATAACAGCTTGTGATTTACAAGCAACTGATGAACACCAACATGAGTTTCCTTGTCAGTGTTTCCTCCTCCACCTTCTCCTTCTCTTCTTTCATTTCTTTTCTTCTTAATCTTCTTTTGTTTGTTTTTTGAATGGATGTTTCTCATTTTCACCAAACATACATAAAACCTCTTAGTTGGCTCTCTTACCAAAAAGACATCCTCATAATAGACGCAAAGCTGAGAACAGGAGGCCATGAATGGATTCTCATTAAAATGAAATTAAAGGATCATTCTAACAACATGTTCATCACTTCACTATTCAAATATTTTAAAGTATTTTAAGCCTCTTGCATTTGGGCGACTGTAAGATCTTGGTATGTGATAATCGCTAGAACTAGCCCTCAAGCAAGTTTCACCATATCTTATGCAGGCATTGGGGGCCATAAGGCTTCTTTAGGCACAAATTGCTGAACAATTACTGATGAGAGAAAGGTCATAATAATAGGTTACAGAAGTCTGGCTGGCTTTGGGACCACTTAGATAGAACCATTTTGTCCTATTGTTATAAAGACGAGAAGGAAGTAGTTTAAGGTAGTTAGAGACAAGCAAACAAAAGAAAGAGCTATATAACTTCTACTTTCACTTCCTGCCTACTCCATTACTTCTAGCATTATGGGAGAAATAACATGATTGAAATGACCTAAAGGTTAAGGGGTGGGCAAGTTTTACCTGGTAGAAAGTAGATTGAATGCTGTTGGCTAAATCTTTTTGAAAGTGAAAAGTAGTAACATTTAACAAAATGCCAAGCTGACAGGAGGTGTGGGAAAGGACTGAAATCACATTTAGTTATTGGTTTTTTTCTTCTAAGTGTGGCTCTTTTATTAAGAAAGAAAGATAAAATTGAGATTGACAGAATGGGGAAGAAGAGAGGGTGGGTAGGAGTTGGTGGAAAGAGGAAGAGAAAAGAGAATGGTTTGCTTGAAAACCAAATGTCTATTATGACACTTCTGCAGCCATAGTCGCTCCAAATGTTATATCAAGAAATCGATAAGATTTTAAATTGTATTCAATCAATAAATATTTCTCGAGCATTTATCCTGTGTCAAAAATGACTTTACAAAGCTCAAATCTCTCTCCTTTTAGCACATAAGACTTATTCGCCTGAGAATTGTGGATCTTTAAAAGGTTTATATAAATGATATCTGGTCTTGGTAAGCTTAAAAGGTCTGACACAAGTTATAATTCCTTAAAATAAGCAGATTGGTGAGACTAAAGAGAAATTTTTTTTAGAAAAAGGCACATACATACACATAAATACCCACAGAAACACTAGAAAGATAAATTGCTATATGACCAACAACAAAAATAACCTCTTTACTATTTGCTGAATATTGATGACATTAATTACCTCTACAATGAACTATATCTTTTACTTCAAAAACAAACTTACAAGGTAGTAGGAATATTATCAGGCTTTGAAATTGAAGTTGATGTTTAGTGTAATCTACCCATGAATTTCAGTTTCAAGGACGCTACTTCCTGGCCATGGGTTTAAAGAGAATTAGCATTCAGAACAACGGTTTCAAGTAATCAAGCTGGTCAATACCTGGTAAGAGGTCAATATCTGGTACAAAGGAAATTTTGAAGAAATTGGAGCAAGAATAATCGTTCCTTCTTAAAAAGATGAGGTGTTCCTAAAGTCTAACTAGAAATTAGAATGCCAATTCAAACAAAAATGCCTTCAGGTTCTCTGCCAATATTGAATTGTGTTTACAGATTTCTACCAATAATGAATATTTTTAGTTATTTAAGTAGAAGTGTTAGTTTATTATTATATTTAAAATTTGTTATTTAATATAGTGATAACCACACACAGGTCAAATCAATTCAGAACTTCTCTCCATTCTCATGTGATTCTTGGTACTCTTCCCTAACTAAATGATTCTCTTAAGTTTTAGATAAACGATTTCACTTTGGGGTATTTACAGCAATTCTTTTTTATATGCCATCTTATACACTTCAAAATTAAGTATGTTCTTCTAATAAAGAGTTTTGTTAAGTGTCTTGGAGAATAATAAACAAAAGGGAAACATTTATATGGCTAAAAAAAGTTTTCAAGGGACAGTAGGAACAAAATAAGGATCTAAATGGGAAGTGGCTTATTCAGTTTCCAAAGCATTGGGAAGAGTCAAGTATTTGGTAGAATCTTGACTTTCCTAAACAAACTGTGCTCCTTATGAACTAAAAGAGGGCAAGTTTCTCTCAATATGTGGAAATATTTCAGCTAACAAATGGAGAAGGAATAAAACAATTAGAATATTCTTTTTGCAATCTCTAGTTAATTAACAAATAGAAGCAGTGTGTGTCAATTCCTTTTAATGTGACAGAATGGCAGGTAATCGGACAGTATGTGCTCCCTGACAGAGCGCATCACTGTCTCTGAAGTATCCTTACTATAAAAATCGAAACTGAATTGTTTAAAGCCTCTAGATCCAACTACCAATTTATAGCAAATACAAATGACAGAAGAACGCAGCAGATACAGTCCGCAAAATCCCGAATGCTGGAACGGAAAGTAGGGAAATTCTACAGGACAAATAACCTGGTTTCCTCAACAAAGAAATACAAAAGAGGTTTTAAAAAAATAAAGAGGGAACCTATAGACTAAAAGAAACTTAAAAGATACATCAATTAGCCCGGTCGCGGTGACTCACGCCTGTAATCCCAGCACTTTGGGAGTCCGAGGTCAGCGGATCACGAGGTCAGGAGATCGAGACCACCCTGGCTAACACGGTGAAACCCCGTCTCTACTAAAACTACAAAAAATTAGCTGCGCGTGGTGGCGGGCGCCTGTAGTCCCAGCTACTCGGGAGGCTGAGGCAGGAGAATGGCGTGAACCTGGGAGGCGGAGCTTGCAGTGAGCCGAGATCACACCACTGCACTCCAGCCTGGGCGACAGAGCGAGACTCCGTCTCAAAAAAAATACATCAATTACAATGTGTGTGCACAATGTGTGTGCATTATTTTAAGTTTGTGATTAAATGTGAAACTATTTTTTAAAATTTTATGAGACATTTGGGAAGTTAAACACTGAATGGATATTTGAACATATTAAAATGTATCATCATTTTTTGAGTGATAATGGCATGTAGTTAGAGTTTTATAAAGATCTTTATCTTGTAGAAATATTTACAGACGAAATGGTATAATGTCTGGGGTATGTTTTGAAATAACCTGGGGGAGAGAGAAGTGAGTGCAACTGAAATGAAATAATATTGTTTATGAATTAAGAATTATTAAAACTGGGTGATGGATACTGGGAGTTTATTACCCTACTCTGCCTACTTTTGCATATGTATTTGAAATTTCCTATAATTAAAAAGTTTGTTTTAAAAGAATCACCAGGGGAGCTAAGATCAGGAAAAGAAACAGGAGCCCCAATCAGGGATGTGCTGGTAAATTTTTAACTAGCTCGAAGGTTGGGGGTGCTGATTAATAAACTTTGCTGACCTCTGTGATGTAAATGTTCTTACCAAGGCTCCTTTCCGCATCACTGGAAGGTGAGTAGGGAAAAGATAGGTGGAATTAACTCTCACCATCCTGTATAAGTGGCCCCAAACTAATGTCTTCTTCCTAGACTTTCCTCTATCTTTGGGACAGTTGAGGTATAGGAAGCCAATTTATTAGAAAGAAGTATCTGTGCAGAAAGTATGATTAGCAGTTCTAGAAATTACTTCTTATCTTTCTTTTTCTTCTATTGCCTACATGAATTTCCTTTAGAAGGAGAATGGACATTTTTAGGTGACCAAGCTCATTTCTTTAACAGAGATCTTTCTAAAATGCTTTAAACACTTATCTGCATTTTAAACAGTAAAACAAATAAATTGCTTTGCTATAACAGAATTATTCTTATAAACTAATTATTAGTGCTCTCCCCAGGTCTGTAAGGAAATAGTCTCCATAAAATAATCCTAGATTGATATGATTTTTGCGTGTGTGTGTGTGTGTGTGTGTGTGTGTTTGATACAGGGTTTCACTTTATCACCCAGGCTGGTATGCAGTGGCGTGATCATGGTTCACTGCATCCTTGACCTCCAAGACTCAGGCGATCCTCCCACTTCAGCCTCCCAAGTAGCTGAGACTAAAGGTATGTATAACCAGTCTGGCTAATTTTTTCTGTATTATTTGTTAGAGATGGGGTCTCGCCGTGTTGCCCAGGCTGGTCTTGAACTCCTGGGCTAAAGCTATCCACCTGCCTCGGCTTCACAAAATGCTAGCATTATAAGCATGAGCCACCACACCTGGCCAGTGTTTGAATTTTGTAGCATCTCTCTTTCAGCCCATAATGTCAGGCTGCCAGCTGCTACTTCTTATTTCCAGTCTACTGTGAAGCTGAGAAACAAATATAGTAATTCTCAAGTTTTGTCATGTTTGATATTTGTACAGTTGCTACCCTCTATCAATACACATTGACCATATATACTTAATCTGGACTTTTGTAATTCAGGAAATGAATGAATATTTCGATGTGGTAATAGAAGCCACTGAGCAAGAATTGAATTTCCCCTGCATTGACATCTTTGCGTAGCAGAATTTATTCAATTATTTGAATTTTTAAAATATTTTGCACTTATAATTTCATTCAGATATCTGAAAATAGAAAAGTGAAGTGCTGATGCTAGTGATAAGATGTATAGATTTCATAAGCACAATCCAAAAAAAAATGGAAATCGTTAGGCATGTCAAAGAGACAAAAAGTAAATCATTGAGCATGTCAGAGAGAGTTTTGGCTTCAATTGAATACTTGAGCTAAGACGCTCAACTGTGAAGGAAATGGACAAAATTCAAACTATATGTGAAATGCTAGAAATTACACCACTAAGGTTTGTGTACACATTTATTTTTTAGCTCTTTGAGAAAGGAAATCTTCATAACGTTTAAGTCTGTTGTTTGGATTTTACACATTTAACTTGCATGCATATTTTAAAGATGTGTGCATTAGGTGTAGAAGTGAAATGTTTCCTATTGCCAAGGTGCCTGGATTGTGTGTACAGGCTGCAACTGGAGCCACAAGTCTCTCTGGAGTCCTGGGGTTGTTTCCTTCGCTTGCCCCTTCGGGGTGAGTGGTAAGAGCTCCCTGCTATTGATAGCGCCCAAATTCTTCACCATCCCTGGTTGATCTCCCTACACTCTGTCCATACCTTTGTGAATACTCCGTCATTACACTCTCCTTAATTTCCCTGTTTGAGTGAACCATCTGTCTCCTTTCGGGGCAGTAGGTGGTAAACCAGGCAAGAAAACTTTGAAGAAGTGAAACATTCCCAAAACCAGATAGGACGTGGTCTCAAGCTCCCTAACTCACTACTTTAACCCGCCATGATTTTGTAGCAGAATGTGAGGAAAAATATGGCTGTAATAGAGATGAAGCACATACATTCCCAATTTTTTTAGTGCCATTGGAGTTCTGTTTATAATTAGTGTAGTAATTTTCATTCATGTGAACCAGAATAGGTGAAATGAAGATGGTGCATTCCTCATCCAGATATCTGATTTCATTCTTGGTTTGTCAAATCTCCATTGAATATATAAAGACCAGCCCTGTAAGAGGATTAGCAGGACCTGGGGCTAATTCCATAAAATTAATCTAATCTATGCTCTATGCCTGACATTCTGGATGATTTAACTATTCCTTATCTCTACATATCTTTTAAATGGGAATAACTTTATCTGAGTCTTGATTAAATTAAGTAATAGTTTAAAAGTTTGCCTTTTTTTCTTCTCCAAAGGCACAAGATAATTACAATTGTAGGTTTAAATTAAAAAGTTCTAATAATTTTCTTAAAGACTTTGTACTTTTACTACCGCTCTTTATTGTGTGACATTGGACTTTTGTCATGATGGCTGGGCCTTGGACCCTAAGAGAAAAGCTTCATTTGAAAACAGAACACTGGATTTAAAAGATCGCTACTGCTATTCATTTTCACTTTATTGTTAGACAGTTGAATCAGTTTTTCCTTACTTACTTTTGCCTGTCCTAAAAAATATCATTTGATTAATTTTATTTGTTATCCAGTGTGGTCATTTTGATGAAGCAAGACCCCATCAGACGGTTACTTTCCAACTATCTTCCAACTGCCACTCACTTTGGGTTATTTTCTGCAGCTATCCTGCCTCAAAATGTATGTATGAGCAGCAGGTGTGGGGGTTGGGAGAGATGGAGGGGGAAATGGTAAAAGAGCTGGTACTCTTCCCAAAGCCACACCAAAAGCATGCTGTCTCCAGCACACTGCTGTGATACAAGTCACAATATAGCCAATAGTCCCTTCAAGAGAATGATCGCTAGGCACAGAAAAACAAACACTGGCTGTGGCCTTGGAAAACCTAGTCTGTGTGGAGGCCCATCCTACCATCAATTTCATAATCTTGAGCAAGTCAGTTAATTCCTTTGAGTCTCAGTCTCAAGTGTGAATTAAATAGAATACAGCTTTGCCCAGCAGACCTCAAAAAACTTTGGCAAGGCTCAGATGAACTAACAAGCATTCTACACGCTTGAAACTGCCAAACTCAAAGTATTGTTATCACAGTTTCTGCGGTTTTATTTAGAAATTTCAAATTGAAGTATTAATCAATCTCTTATTCTCCTGCCATCTAGTATTCTGGACTCTGTTATTTGAAGGATGATTCCAGATTCAGCTAGTCAGTCTCTCTCTTTCTCTCCTCCTTCCTATCTCTGTCTCTGTCTCTCTCTCTCTCACACACACACACACTCATTTTCCTAGAAAAAAGGATACTTTTTCATTACTTCTCTAAAAGACTTTTCCTTCAGCTTCAGACCACACTTGCTAGTCCTCCAGTCTCCTGAACTGCCATCTCAATTGTGGCCCCAAACTCCATCAGCAAAAATTCCCTACTTGGGTGTGTTACTTGGCCCTCTGAGCTGAACCTTGGGTCACAATCAGCACCTTCAAGGTTCTCCACTCTTGAAAATCCCCAGTCTTTAAACTGTTGCCTCTCTCCCCAGCAGTCACCTACGTGATATAGAGGTTCTACTCCCCCAGAGAGATCCCCTCTTGTTGAAACCCATTTCCTTGCTAGGTCTCTAACCCTTATGTCTTCTTAGATGACATTAGTTGAACATTGGCACATCTGTATCTAGTTAAAATTCCATTTTCCCCTGGCTTGAATTTTCCTGAACACACCCAGACACCACAGTGATTTTTAGAGTGTTTGCTGCAAATTAATACCCCTAGTGACATTACCCCAGGTTGCTACTATCTTCTATCCACTGAGGTAGACAGATCACTTGTTCACAAGACTGTCACGTGTTAAAATCAGGGAGCATTGTTCTCTCCTCAGGAGTCGTTATGTTTTTGATTCACCCACATACAAACTGTGCAATTGATCAGCTTTCTCTATTCATTTTAGTGTTGAGAAACTTAGACCAAATTTTCCCTCAACTCCTATGTTATGGGATGAATTTTGCTACCCTAAAATTCATTTTGAAGCCCTAATGCTTAGTACCTCAGAATGTGACTGTATTTAAAGATAGGGCCATTAAGAAGTAATTAAGCTTATTCAACAACACATTAAAAAGATCCTTCACTATAATCAAGTGGGATTCATTCCAGGGGTGCAAGGATGATTCAACATACACAAGTCAATAAACGTGATACAGCACATCAACAGAATTGAGAACAAAAACCATATGATAATTTCAATAGATGCTGAAAAAACATTCAATGAAATTAAACATCTCTTCATGAGAAAAACTAACAAATTGGGTATAGAAGGAACTTACCTCAACATGATAAAGGTCATACATGACAAGCCTACAGCCAATATTATACTGAATGGGTGAAAACTGAAAGCCTTTTCTCTGAGATCTGGAAGAAGAAAAGGATGCTCCCTTTTGTCACTTTTACCATAGTACTGGAAGTCCTAGCCAGAGCAAATAGGCAAGAAAAAGAAAGAAAGGGCATCCAAACAGGTGACATGATCTTATCTTTAGAAAAATCTATAGACTGCACAAAAAACTTTTAAGACTCATAAACAAATTTAGTAAAGTTGTAGGATACAAAATCAACATACAAAAATCAGTAGTGTTTCTATGCACTGAAGTGATCAATCTGAAAAAGAAATCAAGAAAACAATCCCATCTATAATAGCTATAAAAAATTAAAATACCTAGGAATAAATTTAACTAAAGGAGTAAAAAATATCTACAAGGAAAACTACAAAACACTGAAGAAGTTGAATTGGACATCAGAAAAACAGGGAAAAGATATCCCATGCTCATGGATTGGAAGAATAATATTGTTAAAAAGCCTATACTACCCAAAGCAATTTATGTATTCAATGCAATCCCTATTAAAATACCAATGACATTCTTCACATAAATAGGAAAAAAAAAATCTTAAACCTTGCATGGAATCACAAAAGATTCCAAATAGCCACAGCAATCCTGGGCAATAAAACAAAAGCTGGAGGCATCATACTACCTGATTTCAAATTATACTACAGAGCAATAGTAACCAAAACAGCAGGGTACTGGCATAAAAACAGACATATGGAAAAGAATAAAGAACCCAGAAGTAAATCCACACACTTATAGCCAACTCATTTTGACAAAGTTGCCAAGAACATACATTGTGGAAGGCACAGTCACTTTAATAAATGGTGCTGGGAAAATGAATATGCATATGCAAAAGAATGAAACTAGATCCCTGTCATTCACCATATACAAAAATCAACTCAAAATGGATTAAATACTTAAATGCATGACCTGAAACTAAGAAACTACTAGAAGAAAGCATTGAGGAAATGCTATAGGACATTGACTGGTCTGGGGAAAGATTTTTTCAGTAAAACTTCTAAAGCATAGGCAACAAAAGTAAAAATAGACAAATGGGATTATATCAAGCTAAAAAGCTTTAGTACAGCAAAAGAAACAATTAATAAAGTGAAGAGAAAGTCTACAGAATGGGAGAAAATATTTGCAAACTCTTCATCCAACAAGGGACTAGTAACCAAATATCTAAGAAATATAAACAACTAAATAGCAATTTAAAAAATCTGATTTTTTTTAAGTAGGCAAAAGACCTAAATAGACACACCCAAAAGAAAATATACAAATGACCAACAGGTATATGAAAATATGTTCAACATCGCTAATCATCAGAGAAATACAAGTCAAAACCATAATAAAGTATCATCTCACCCCAGTTAGAATAGTTTTATAAAAAAGACAAAAAAAATAACAGATGCTGGTAAGGTTGTGGAGAAAGGGGAACACCTGTACACTGTTGGTAGAAATGTAAAGTAGTAAGACCATTATGGAAAACAGTATAGAGATTTCTCAAGAAACTACAAATAGAACTACCATATGATCCAGCAATACCACTGCTGGGTATATATCCAAAGGAAAGAAAATCAGTATATTGAAGAGATATCTACACTCCCATGTTTGTTGCAGCACTATTAACAATAGCCAAGAAATAAAATCAACGTAAGTGTCCATTAACAGATGAATGGATATAGAAAATGTGGTATGTATACGCAATGGAGTACTATTCAGCCACAAAAAGAATGATATCCTATCATTTGCAGAATCATAGAAGGAACTGGAACTGGAGGTTCCAGTGAAATAAGTGAAATAAGCCAGGCACAGAAAGACAAATACTGGATGTTCTTACCCAAATGTGGGAGCTAAAAAAAGTGGATCTTATGATGGTAGGTAGAGAGTTAGTGGTTACCAGATGCTGGGAAAAGCAGAAGGTAGCAGACTGTGGGAGAGATGAAGAAAGGTTGGTTAATGGGTTAAAAAAAAAATACAGTTAGAAGGAATAAGTTCTAGTATTTGATAGTATAGTACCAGTGATTATAGTTAACAATAATTTTTTGCATGTTTCAAAGTAACTAGAAGAGAACTGAAATGCTTCCAATGCAAAGAAAATATAAATGTTTGAGGTGATGGGTATTCTAATTATCCTGATTCAATCATTACACATTGTATCAAAATATCACATTACCTCAAAAATATGTACAACTATGATATATCAATAAAAATTTTTTTTTTAATTTAAGAGGTAATTAAGTTAAAATGAGACTATTAGTCTGGGGCCTTAATCCAATGTGACTGATGTCTTTAGAAGAAGAGGAAATTAGTAAAGCCTCTATAAAAACCCAAAGGTTTGGAGAGCTTTCAGATAGCTGAACGTGTGGAGGTTGCTGGAAGGTGGCATCCCAGGAGGGCATGGAAGCTCTGCACCCTTCCCCCATACCTCACCCGATGTATCTCTTCATCTGTCTATTTATTTGTATTCCTTAAAATATCCTTCTTAAACTGGTAAATGGAAGAAGAGGAAGAGGAAGAGGAAGAGGAAGAAGAAGGAGGAGGAGGAGGAGGAGGAGAAGAAGAAGAAGAAGGAGGAGGAGGAGGAGGAGGAGGAGGAGGAGGAGGAGGAGGAGGAGGAGAAGAAGAAGAAGAAGAAGAAGAAGAAGAAGAAGAAGAAGAAGAAGAGGAAAGAGACTAGCACATGTGCAAAGAGGCCAGGACACACACACATGTGCAGAGAAAAGACCATGTGAAGAGGCAGCAAGAAAGCAGCCATCTACAAGCCACAGAGACAGGTCTCAGAGGATGCCAACCCTGATGACACTTCGATCTTGGATTTTCAGCTGCCAGAATTGTGATAAAATAAGTTTATTTTGTTTAAGCCTAGCCAGTCTGTAGTATTTTGTTATGTTAGCCATAACCAACTAATCCAGATTTTGGTGCTGAGAACTAGGGCACTGCTATAACAAATATTTTTAAAATGCAGACGTGGCTTTGGAACTGGATCATGGGTTGAGGATGCAAGAGTTTTGAGGTGGTTGTTAGAAGAAACTTAGATTGCCTTAAAAAGACTATCAGTAAAAATATGAGTTCTAAGACAGAAATAAAGAATGTGTTATTGGACACTGGAGGAAAGGTGATCCTTGCCACAAAGCAGCAAAGAACTTAGTTAAGGTTGGGCGCAGTGGTTCATGCCTGTAATCCCAGCACTTTGGGAAGTCAACGTAGGGGGATCACTTGAGGCCAGGAGTTCAACATCAGCCTGGCAAACATGGCAAAACACTGTCTCTACTAAAAATACAAAAAAAAATAGCTGAGTTTGGTGGCGTGTGCCTGTGGTCCCAGCTACTCGGGAGGCTGAGGCAGGAGAATCACTTGAACATAGAGACGGAGGTTGCAGTGAGCTGAGATTGCGCCACTGCACTCCAGCCTGGATGACAGAGTGAGACTGTCTCAGAAAAAAAAAAAGAACTTAACAACTTAACTGAATTATAGCCTAGGTGTTTTGTGGAAGTTAGAAATTGTGAGTGATGAGCTTGGATCTTTAACACTTTGCTCAGAACTCTCTCTCCCCGAGAGAGTGTTAAAGCAAAGTGTTAAAGGTGTGGCCTGTGAGAAGGACATACATTTGAGGGGATAAGGGGTGAAATGTTTTGACTAAATGTGTCCCCCCAAAATGTGATTGTCTTAGGAAGTGGAGCCTTTGGGAGGTAATTAGGTCGTAAGGGTAGAGTTGTCATGAATAGGATTAGTGCCCTTATAAAAGAGACCCCAGAGAGCTCTAACGCCTCCTTTCAAACATGTGAGGATACATCAAGAAGTCAGCAGTCTGCAACCTGGAAGAGGGCCCTCACCAGAACCCAACCATGGCGGCACCCTGACCTTGGACGTCCAGAGCTCTGAGAAATAAATGTGTTATTTATAAACCACACTGTCTATGGTACTTTATTATAGCAACCCAAACGGACTAAGTTTCCTAACTGGTTTCTGTTTTACGTTATTGAACCGTCCACATCTTTGTTTTATTCTATTCCTTTTCATTTACATTTAATTCAACTTTCTGTCTTCTATATAGTTCTGTGAGCCAATTCATATCCTCTGGAATAAAAAACGTTATAAAACCATAAACAAACTAGTCCTTGGACACTATCATTCTTCTTTCTAGTTTCTAGTCTTTACTATAACGAATAGACGATGTCTGGAGCCCTGGTATAAGTGAAGTAGGTTTGTGGGACTTTTTGCTAAGGTTTTCATAGGTTGAATTTGTACTCTCTTTACCAAATGTTCTAGTGACGTCTTTATTATTCCTCCTATTGCTATTCTTGTTGCTTTATTTTCAGTAAAAGATTAACATTTGGTGTCAGACTGACTGATTAAGATTTTTTAAAAACTTGAACTGGCTTCTAATTGCCATTATGCATAGGAAAGATAAAAGTTAGACTTTTCAGCCGGGCGCGGTGGCTCAAGCCTGTAATCCCAGCACTTTGGGAGGCCGAGACAGGCGGATCACGAGGTCAGGAGATCGAGACCATCCTGGCTAACACGGTGAAACCCCGTCTCTACTAAAAAATACAAAAACTAGCCGGGTGAAGTGGCGGGCGCCTGTGGTCCCAGCTACTCGGGAGGCTGAGGCAGGAGAATGGCGTGAACCCGGGAGGCGGAGCTTGCAGTGAGCTGAGATCCGGCCACCGCACTCCAGCCTGGGCGACAGAGCCAGACTCAGTCTCAAAAAAAAAAAAAAAAAAAAAAAA